>NW_027843592.1:0-264 GCF_054177405.1 Leptonychotes weddellii
CTCATTCTCTCTCTCAAATAAATAAATAAAATCTTAAAAAAAAAAAGAAAATTAATTGTTAAGTAAGTAAGTCTAAGTCACAGGAATTAATAGGCAGAGTGGGGATTTCAATGCAGATCTTTCTGACTCCAGAATACACATTCTTTTCCTTTTTTTTTTTTAAAGATTTTATTTATTTATTTGAGAGAGAGAGTGAGAGAGAGAAAGAGCACAAGAGAGGGGAGCGGGAGAGGGAGAGGCAGACTCCCCACTGAGCAGGTAGCC
>NW_027843593.1:0-264 GCF_054177405.1 Leptonychotes weddellii
ACTTATCACTGTCAACTCACTTTCTATGATTTATGTATTTATAAGATTTTACATTTTTGTAACCGGTAATTTTTCCATTTAATTATAATTAAAACCCTACTATGGTAGTTACAGACTTTAGGTATTCCTGAAAATTTTACTTCTAAAATTGTTCTATTACTGTTATCATTCCTACTTTAAATTCACATGAAAAGCAAAATGAATGTTAGCCTAAATATAGGGCAATATTGTTTTTGTTTGGTTGATAATTTACAAGACAAAAGC
>NW_027843594.1:0-264 GCF_054177405.1 Leptonychotes weddellii
ACCTCATCCTGCCTCCACGACAGGCCACGTATCCTGAGCCTTGGTTAAGAAAATAGGCTACCGGCTTTAATTCTTACTTCAAAATAGCGCTTTAAAATATGAAAACATTTGGGGCGCCTGGGTGGCTCAGTCGTTAAGCATCTGCCTTCGGCTCAGGTCATGATCCCAGGGTCCTGGGATCGAGCCCCGCATCGGGCTCGCTGCTCAGTGGGATGCCTGCTTCTCCCTCTCCCACTCCCCCTGCTTGTGTTCCCTCTCTTGCTC
>NW_027843595.1:0-264 GCF_054177405.1 Leptonychotes weddellii
GAATGCGGCCGCGCGGTTCTGGGCCGGCCCCCGATGACTCTGGCTTCCCAAGCATCTTCCCACCCCGAGGGGGCCTGCTGTCTGGTCCTTGAGCCAAAGGCCTGTCCTGCCTTAGCCTGGGTGGGTGCAGGTCTCCCCTCCATTTCTATCTGGCCAGAGGAGGCCAGGCAGCCGCGGCCAGTGATGCCCCCTGAACCCCAAGTTCACAGGAAGCGGGTTGGTGGTACCCTGGCTGCCTGGCCGCCAGCGAATGTCCCTCCTCCC
>NW_027843596.1:0-264 GCF_054177405.1 Leptonychotes weddellii
AGTGACAGAGCTCTCATGTGGCCCATAAGGCCTAAAATTATTACTATCTGGCCCTTCACAAAAAGTTTCCCAACCCTTAGATCTTTATGTCCTGACATGGAAAGATTTCCAAGCAAAATTATGGACTGCAGTTACCATACTTATGTTTTTTTTCAATCTCAGATATGTGTACATACAAAAGATTAGGCAGACAGAAGGTAAACTGGCGTGAGTAATTTCCTCTGGGAAATAAGGTGAGAACTGAGGTGAACATTCACTTTTTAC
>NW_027843597.1:0-264 GCF_054177405.1 Leptonychotes weddellii
AGTGACAGAGCTCTCATGTGGCCCATAAGGCCTAAAATTATTACTATCTGGCCCTTCACAAAAAATTTCCCAACCCTTAGATCTTTATGTCCTGACATGGAAAGATTTCCAAGCAAAATTATGGACTGCAGTTACCATACTTATGTTTTTTTTCAATCTCAGATATGTGTACATACAAAAGATTAGGCAGACAGAAGGTGAACTGGCGTGAGTAATTTCCTCTGGGAAATAAGGTGAGAACTGAGGTGAACATTCACTTTTTAC
>NW_027843598.1:0-264 GCF_054177405.1 Leptonychotes weddellii
AACACTTCATCTAGAACTAATGATGTAATGTATGGGGATTAACATAAGAATAAAAAAAAAAATTAAAAAAAAAAAAAATCAATTAAATATAATTTTGTTACCTATATTTCACACATTCTAAATGTAAGACTAAGTGTATTTTTTGTTGTTAACTGCTGTTGCATTGCAAGGCCAATTTATAAAAGTAAATCAATAATAACTGTTAACTGTTAGTATGACATACACTATAACTAAGAAGGACTTTCCAAATTAAAAGAAAAAAAA
>NW_027843599.1:0-264 GCF_054177405.1 Leptonychotes weddellii
CATTTATTTTCTCCCAGTTCCAGAGGCTGGATGTCCAAGATCAAGCTGTCCGCAGGGTGGGTCCCTTCTGAGGCTGGGAGGGAGAGTCTGCTTCAGGCTGCTTTCTGTGGGGGGTCAAAGGTCATCTTCTCCCTGTGTCTCTGCACCCTCTGTCTTCCATTTATGCATGTCTGTGTCCAAGTTTCCCTTTTGATAAGGGCACCAGTCATATTGGATTGGGGCCCACCCTCATGACCTTAGTTTAATTGGATTACTTCTGTAAAG
>NW_027843600.1:0-264 GCF_054177405.1 Leptonychotes weddellii
GATTCAACAGTCTTGCACAATTCACAGCGCTCACCATAGCACATACCCTCCCCAGTGTCTGTCACCCAGCCACCCCAACTCTTCCACCCCCCACCATTCCAGCCATTCATTCAAATGCTATTTCAGCCAAAAACAACCCTCAATGGGGCTGCTTAGATGCTTCTATCCCCTTCCCTACATTGACTTGGGGTCTTCTGGTGTCTGACCATGGAACTATGTGTACGCCTTCTCTAAAACTTGCAAAACCACCTTCTTCAAGTCCAC
>NW_027843601.1:0-2157 GCF_054177405.1 Leptonychotes weddellii
AGAACCAAGATGTCCATCGACAGATGAATGGATAAAGAAGAAGTGGTATATATATACAATGGAATATTATGCAGCCATAGAAAAATGAAATCTTGCCATTTGCAATGACATGGATGGAACTAGAGGGTATTATGCTGAGTAAAATAAATCAATCAGAGAAAGACATGTATCATTTGATCTCACTGATATGAGGAATTCTTAATCTCAGGAAACAAACTGAGGGTTGCTGGAATGGTGGGTGGTGGGAGGGATGGGGTGGCTGGGTGAGAGACATTGGGGAGGGTATGTGCTATGGTGAGCACTGTGAATTGTGTAAGACTGTTGAATCACAGACCTGTACCTCTGAAACAAATAATACATTATATGTTAAAAAGAAGAAGAAGAAGAAGATAGCAGGAAGGTAAGAAGGAAGGGGGGGAATGAGAGGGGAAGATGAACCATGAGAGACTATGGACTCTGATAAAGAGACTGAGGGTTCTAGAGAGGAGGGGGGTCAGGGGATGGGTTAGCCTGGTGATGGTTATTAAAGAGGGCACATATTGAATGGAGCACTGGGTGTTATACGCAAACAATGAATCATGGAACACTACATCAAAAACTAATGATGTGATTTTGGGGGGGAGGAAAAGATGGCAGAGGAGTAGGGACCCTATTTCAACTGGTCCCCAGAATTGAGCTGGATATCTACCAGACCACTCTGAGCACCCATGAAACCAGCCTGAGATGTAAGAAGATCTGGATCTCTACAAACAGAATATCGCAGGCTGTTGGTTTTGAGGTACAAAGCGGGGAACCATGATTCTGTGGGCAAATATCAGAGGATAAACGGCAGTGGAAGGATGCCTGGCCGTGGGGATCCTACACTGCTGGTTAGCGACAGCCTCGCGCGCTGGGGATGGGGCACAGACTCGCAGAGCAGTAGCGGCGGGGAAAGGACTTTAGGGCAGCCCTGGGGTGGAAACCCAGAGTGGTGGGGTTGCGCGGGCGAACTGGGAGGGCTGGCGGTTTTAGAAGCACAAAGGGCAGGGACGGGCCATGACGTGGAGGCAGGACTGGGAGCGCTGCAGAGGGGCACACAACCCAGGACGCTGCAGTTTATAGCAGCATGGACAGAAACAGAGACGGTGTGGCCTGGAGAGCTCACTGAATAACAGACTGCAATCTCTCTGCTCTGAGGCAGAGGGTTGGAAATGGTCTCTTCTGCTCTGACTTGCAGAAGAGAGGTGGAAAGCCATAAGGGAAAGCCACCAGAGAACAAAAGCCCCAAAAACTGATTCCTGTTGAGCCCATCCCCCACCACAGGGGGGCAGGGCAACTCCGCCCAAACAGGGTTGCCTGAGTAACAGTGCAGCAGGCCCCTCCCCCAGAAGACAGGCTGGGAAAACAAAAGGCCAGCAACCCTAAGGTCCCAAGAAAACGTGCATCTTGCTTGGGTTCTGGTCAATAATTTGGACTCTATGCATTCTCTCAAACACCCATCAACAGAATGACTAGAAGGAGGAACCCCCAAAATAGAAAAAACTCAGAGATTATGACTTATGCTGCAGATTTACAAATGGATGCAAATATAACCAAGATGTCGGAGATAGAATTCAGGCTAGCAATTGTGAAGACAGTGGCTAGAATGGAGAAATCAATTAATGGCAACATAGAGTCTCTAAGGGCAGAAATGAAAGCTGAATTGGCAGAACTTAAAAATGCTATCAATGAGATCCAATCCAATCTAGATAATCTAGCAGCTAGGGTAACAGACAGAAGAAGGGATAAGCCACCTGGAAGACAATATAATAGATAAAAAAGGAAAAGAGGAGGCCAGGGAAAAACAACTCAGAATCCATGAAAATAGAATCAGAGAAGTAAGTGACACCATGAAGCATTCCAATGTCACAATAATTGGAATCCTGGAGGTAGTGGAGAGAGAAAGAGGACTAGAAGACGTATTTGAGCAGATTGTAGCTGAGAATTTCCCTAATCTGGGGAATGAAACAAATATTCGCGTCCTAGAGGCAGAGAGGACCCTCCCAAGATCAAGGAATACAGGCCAACACCCCAGCATGTAATTGTAAAACTTGCAAATCTTAGAACCAAGGAAACCATCTTAAGGGCAGTTAAGGGGAAGAGATTCCTTACGTACAGAGGGAGGAACATCAGAATAAC
>NW_027843602.1:0-264 GCF_054177405.1 Leptonychotes weddellii
ACAAGTAAAGAGTCTGTCGTGGCCCTTGAGGAGCTCACATGTAAGCAATGGTTAAAATAGTGCCCTAGATGAACCATGAGAGACGATGGACTCTGAAAAACAAACTGAGGGTTCTAGAGGGGAGGGGGGTGGGAGGATGGGTTAGCCTGGTGATGGGTATTGAGGAGGGCACATTCTGCATGGAGCACTGGGTGTTATGCACAAACAATGAATCATGGAACACTTCATCTAAAACTAATGATGTAATGTATGGGGATTAACATA
>NW_027843603.1:0-264 GCF_054177405.1 Leptonychotes weddellii
GACTCGATCCCAGGACTCTGGGATCATGACCTGAGCTGAAGGCAGACGCTTAACCGACTGAGCCTCCCAGGCGTTCCCATACAACTTATTCTTGATTCATTAAAAAAAATACATACGCAAACATATATGGGCATAAAATAGTGCCAATGGTGCAAATGTCAGCAAATAACAATAGGAGATCTGAGGAAAAGGTAGAGGGGTGCTCTTTTGGTTTTCTATTTTTGCAAGTTTCTAAAATTATGTCCAAATGAAAAGTTTAAAGAA
>NW_027843604.1:0-264 GCF_054177405.1 Leptonychotes weddellii
CTTTCTCTTTTTTTTTCTTATTTTACTTTCTACTTTTTCTCAAATACATCTGATTATGTCTGCACTGTTCAGTTATTATATGATAAGGGAAAACATACTGTTTGGAAAACGATTTGTTGATACAAAGATAATATTATCATATTTATGTATACTCTTTGGAAACATGTCTATTTTACTTTGAAGGCAGGATGGTTATTTGCCTTCATTAGAATTACAACTATATTTTTTTCACCATTGGCTTTATTTTTCCTGGGAATCCTTCAC
>NW_027843605.1:0-264 GCF_054177405.1 Leptonychotes weddellii
TTCCCTGCGCTTTGTGGCGGCCATCTTAGGAAAGAGAATGAGTGTTTAGATATGGGCACTGGGCGGGGGAATGGGACTGGCTCGGGTGGGCTGCAGGCTGCAAGGAAGCCTTTGTGGAAGTTGTCTAGCCAGAAGTGTAGTTTGGATTCTGAGGGAATGGAAGAGGAAAATAGTAAAGGAGATAAGTCTGTAGAAGGGCCAAAACAAAATACCGAGGGGAATCTAGTTTTTGTTTAGCAAGCATTGTAGAATCTTAAAATTCAA
>NW_027843606.1:0-264 GCF_054177405.1 Leptonychotes weddellii
TTCCCTGCGCTTTGTGGCGGCCATCTTAGGAAAGAGAATGAGTGTTTAGATATGGGCACTGGGCAGGGGAATGGGACTGGCTCGGGTGGGCTGCAGGCTGCAAGGAAGCCTTTGTGGAAGTTGTCTAGCCAGAAGTGTAGTTTGGATTCTGAGGGAATGGAAGAGGAAAATAGTAAAGGAGATAAGTCTGTAGAAGGGCTAAACAAAATACCGAGGGGAATCTAGTTTTTGTTTAGCAAGCATTGTAGAATCTTAAAATTCAAA
>NW_027843607.1:0-264 GCF_054177405.1 Leptonychotes weddellii
CCGAGCAGGGAGCCCGATGCGGGACTCGATCCCGGGACTCCAGGATCATGACCTGAGCCGAAGGCAGTCGCTTAACCAACTGAGCCACCCAGGCGCCCATAATGCTTAGTTTTTTATGACTTTAGTGAGTGAAGTACATTTTTATAACTTTTAGAGATAAAGTAGGTCATCATTTGCCATCTGGAAGATAAATCAATGGTATGCATGCCACCATTACACCTTCCGCGCTCATGGTGAATGTTGTGCTAACTCCAGAATCCTTCA
>NW_027843608.1:0-264 GCF_054177405.1 Leptonychotes weddellii
ACCTAGCTAACCCAGAATTATCCACAAGTAAAAAAAAAAAAAAAGCCTTTAAAATATACAAAACGACAGTTTTCTGACATTGGATGTCAAGCAGCCAGGGTAGTGTTCCCTAAGAGTGAAACAACACCTCAGGTGAACCCTATGATTGCCTCGGTTTCCTGTTGGGAGCAAACACCCAGGCTGCCTTTTTTTTTTTTTTTAAAGATTTTTATTTATTTATTTAAGAGAGAGAATGAGATAGAGAGTGAGAGCACTAGGGGGAGC
>NW_027843609.1:0-264 GCF_054177405.1 Leptonychotes weddellii
GACCACTTGGCGGACTGTTCTAGAAGACCTTGAGGCCCTGCCCTTTCACCCTCCACCACAAGGGGCAGGTTCAGCCCTTTGCCAGCCCCGAGTCCGCAGAGCTGCCCTGAAGCCTCTCCAGCTCTCCCCCGTACACGGGTCTGGGGGAGCCCCGCCCAGCCGCGGGCCCCACAGGGCCACACTAGCTGCTCGGCCTGGCTCGGTGCCCCAGCCTGGCCTTCTCTCTAGTCAGCCTTGCCTCTTCATCAGAGATGGACACCAGCC
>NW_027843610.1:0-264 GCF_054177405.1 Leptonychotes weddellii
CTTAGCCACTGGAGCGACGTCCCTCAGCAGAGCCGACTTCTAAAAGTTCCGATTTTGTGCTCTGTGGCTCCATCACTTGCCAGAAGCGGCCGACAGAGGCCCCCTCCCCCGCTGTCTATCCTCCCGAATATCACCTCGGATTCAGTTTTCCGCGCTTCCTACCTTCCAGAAAGTGGTCGCTTTTCTATTCAGAGAGTTGCTGCTATTCTTTTCTTCGATTTCCTGTTGAGTTCGTAGGTGTTCAGAATGGTTTGATCCCTATCC
>NW_027843611.1:0-264 GCF_054177405.1 Leptonychotes weddellii
CTCCAAGTTCACATGGGCTCCCATAACCTCTATAATCCGGAAAGTATGGATCACGACAGCCGGTCCTGGTGCGCCCCATCACCGCATCTCATTTCCTCTCTCCCCCGCAGGGCACAGGAGCTCCAAGCTCTCTACCATCCTACAATGTGCACATGGCAGGGCTAAACAAGTAAGTTATTCCACACAAAGAAATGCTCTGGGTGACTTGTCTGAACTTTGGACTTTCTGGCCATAAACTCTGCATTCCTCTGCCATTTCTGACAA
>NW_027843612.1:0-2157 GCF_054177405.1 Leptonychotes weddellii
GGTTTTGATTTGGATTTCCCTGATGCCCAGCGATGTTGAGCACTTTTTCATGTGTCTGTTAGCCATTTGGATGTCTTCTTTGGAAAAATGTCTGTTCATGTCTTCTGCCCATTTCTTGATTGGATCATTTGTTCTTTGGGTGTTGAGTTTGATACGTTCCTTATAGATTTTGGATACTAGCCCTTTATCTGATAGGTCATTTGCAAATATCTTCTCCCATTCTGTCGGTTGTCTTTTGGTTTTGTGGACTGTTTCTTCTGCTGTGCAAAAGCTTTTTATCTTGATGAAGTCCCAATAGTTCATTTTTGCCCTTGCTTCCCTTGCCTTTGGCGATGTTTCTAGGAAGAAGTTGCTTCGGCTGAGGTCAAAGAGGTTGCTGCCTGTGTTCTCCTTTAGGATTTTGACGGACTCCTGCCTCCCATTGAGGTCTTTCAACCATTTGGAGTCTATTTTTGTGTATGGTGTAAGGAAATGGTCCAGTTTCATTCTTCTGCATGTGGCTGTCCATTTTTCCCAACACCATTTGTTGAGGACACTGTCTTTTTTCCACTGGACATTCTTTCCTGCTTTGTTGAAGATGAGTTAACCATAGAGTTGAGGGTCCATTTCTGGGCTCTCTATTCTGTTCCATTGATCTATGCGTCTGTGTTTGTGCCAGTACCATACTGTCTTGATGATGACAGCTTTGTAATAGAGCTTGAAGTCCGGAATTGTGATGCCACCAGCTTTGCTTTTCTTTTTGAACATTCCTCTGGCTATTTGGTGTCTTTTCTGGTTCCATACAAATTTTAGGATTATTTGTTCCATTTCTTTGAAAAAAGTGGATGGTATTTTGATGGGGATTGAATTGAATGTGTAGATTGCTCTAGGTAGCATTGACATATTCACAATATTTGTTCTTCCAATCCATGAGCATAGAACGTTTTTCCATTTCTTTGTGTCTTCCTCAATTTCTTTCGTGAGTTATTTTATAGTTTTCTGAGTACAGATCCTTTGCGCCTTTGGTTAGATTTATTCCTAGGTATCTTATGGTTTGGGGTGCAATTGTTAACGGCATCGACTGCTTAATTTCTCTTTCTTCTGTCTTGTTGGTGTATAGGAATGCCACTTATTTCTGTACATTTGTTATATGTCCTGCCACTTTACTGAATTTGTGTATGAGTTCTAGCAGTTTTGGGGTGGAGTGTTTTGGGTTTTCCACATAAAGTATCATATCATCTGCAAAGAGTGAGAGTTTGACTTCTTCTTTGCCAATTCGGATGCCTTTTATTTCTTTTTGTTGTCTGATTGCTGTGGCTAGGACTTCTAGTACTATGTTGAAATGCAGTGGTGATAGTGGACATCCCTGCTGTGTTCCTGACTTAGAGTGAAAGCTCTCAGTTTTTCCCCATTGAGAATGATATTTGCTGTAGGTTTTTCATAGATGGCTTTTATGATAGGAAGTATGTACCCTCTATGCCTATACTCTGAAGAGTTTTGATCAAGAAAGAATGCTGTACCTTGTCAAATGCTTTTTCTGCATCTATTGAGAGGATCATATGGTTCTTGTTCTTTCTTTTGTTAGTGTACTGTATCACGTTGATTGATTTGCAGATGTTGTACCACCCTTGCAGCCCAGGGATAAATCCCACTTGGTCGTGGTAATTAATCCTTTTAGTGTACTGTTGCATCCTATTGGCTAGTATTTTGGTGAGAATTTTTGCATCCGTGTTCATCAGGCATATGGGTCTGTAATTCTGCTTTTTGATGGTGTCTTTGTCTGGTTTTGGGATCAAGGTAATGGTGGCCTCATAAAACGAGTTTGGAAGTTTTCCTTCCATTTCTATTTTTTTGTAACAGTTTCAGAAGAATAGGTTTTAATTCTTCTTGAAATGTTTGGTAGAATTCCCCTGGGAAGCCATCTGGCCCTGGGCTTTTGTTTGTTGGGAGATTTTTTTTTTTTTTAAGATTTTATTTATTTATTTGAGAGAGAGAATGAGAGACAGAGAGCACGAGAGGGAAGAGGCTCAGAGGGAGAAGCAGACCCCCTGCCGAGCAGGGAGCCCGACATGGGACTCGATCCCGGGACTCCAGGATCATGACCTGAGCCGAAGGCAGTCGCTTAACCAACTGAGCCACCCAGGCGCCCCTGTTGGGAGATTTTTGATGACTGCTTCA
>NW_027843613.1:0-264 GCF_054177405.1 Leptonychotes weddellii
AACAGAAAAAGAAAACGGTATAATGAACCTTCCTATACCTTTCACCCAGCTTTTTTTATTTTTTATTTTTTTAAAGATTTTATTTATTTATTTGAGAGAGAGAGAATGAGAGACAGAGAGCATGAGAGGGAGGAGGGTCAGAGGGAGAAGCAGACTCCCTGCCGAGCAGGGAGCCCGATGTGGGACTCGATCCCGGGACCCCAGGATCATGACCTGAGCCAAAGGCAGTTGCTTAACCAACTGAGCCACCCAGGCGCCCCGATA
>NW_027843614.1:0-264 GCF_054177405.1 Leptonychotes weddellii
TGAATTCTCTGTGGATTCTCAGGATTTCTTTCCTGAGAGGCTTTCCCCTAATTTGTGCCTCCCTCCTTTTTTTTTTTTTT
The DNA here is from genome assembly GCF_054177405.1 of Leptonychotes weddellii. NCBI lineage: Eukaryota > Metazoa > Chordata > Mammalia > Carnivora > Phocidae > Leptonychotes > Leptonychotes weddellii. The sequence continues at coordinate 81 of NW_027843614.1, forward strand.
TTAAAGATTTTATTTATTTATTTGAGACAGAGAGAATGAGAGAGAGAGAGCACATGAGAGGGGGGAGGGTCAGAGGCAGAAGCAGGCTCCCTGCCGAGCAGGGAGCCCGATGCGGGACTCGATCCAGGGACTCCAGGATCATGACCTGAGCCGAAGGCAGTCGCTTAACCAACTGAGCCACCCA
>NW_027843615.1:0-264 GCF_054177405.1 Leptonychotes weddellii
GCTCCCCCTAGTGCTCTCACTCTCTATCTCATTCTCTCTCTTAAATAAATAAATAAAAATCTTTAAAAAAAAAAAAAAAGGCAGCCTGGGTGTTTGCTCCCAACAGGAAACCGAGGCAATCATAGGGTTCACCTGAGGTGTTGTTTCACTCTTAGGGAACACTACCCTGGCTGCTTGACATCCAATGTCAGAAAACTGTTGTTTTGTATATTTTAAAGGCTTTTTTTTTTTTTACTTGTGGATAATTCTGGGTTAGCTAGGTCC
>NW_027843616.1:0-264 GCF_054177405.1 Leptonychotes weddellii
GGTCACAAATCAGTCTCAACCGGTACCAAAAGATTGGGATAATTCCCTGCATATTTTCAGACCACAATGCTCTGAAACTACAACTCAATCACAAGAGGAAAGTTGGAAAGAACTCAAATGCATGGAGGCTAAAGAACATCCTACTAAAGAATGAATGGGTCAACCAGGAAATTAAAGAATTAAAAAAATTCATGGAAACTAATGAAAATGAACACACAACTGTTCAAAATCTTTGGGATGCATGAAAGGTGTTCCTAAGAGGAA
>NW_027843617.1:0-264 GCF_054177405.1 Leptonychotes weddellii
CTCAGGTCATGATCCCAGGGTCCTGGGATCGAGCCCCGCATCGGGCTCCCTGTTCCATGGGGAGTCTGCTTCTCCCTCTCCCACTCCCCCTGCTTGTATTCCCTCTCTTCGCTGTGTCTCTCTCTGTCAAATAAATAAATCTTTAAAAAATAATAAATAAATAAAATCTTTTTTTTAATGCATAATTCAGGGACACCTGAGTGGCTCAGTTGGTTGGGCCTCTGCCTTCGGCTCAGGTCATGGTCCCGGGGTCCTGGGGTCGAG
>NW_027843618.1:0-264 GCF_054177405.1 Leptonychotes weddellii
AAAAAAGTACAAGAATAATTGTCAGGTAATTCTTTCAAACATTGTTGTATCTTCAACTTGTGTACAGTGGCTTCGCTCACTGCCCTTTTACTCTTGCCCAATGCCTATATTGAGGCCATGCTCCAAGCTTTGAGGTATTCTAAAAATAGATCCAACTTCACTAAGTATTAAATTATATTTAACTGAAAACTCATGGGGAGACAGAGAGGCAATTCACATAGCCCAACAACTATAAGAAATAGAACTAAATTTCCTTTAGACATC
>NW_027843619.1:0-264 GCF_054177405.1 Leptonychotes weddellii
CCACTGCACACCCCAAGCCACCCGCGTCTGCCTCCCTCACGGCCGGACCCCCAGCCTGGATCCTGCAGACCCTCCCTGCCCAGCCTCCGGTCCTCACGGCGCCTTTCTCTCCCCAGGTTCTTTCGGAGCACGGCTATGGCCTGATCACAACCGACATCCGGGAGGGCCAAACCTTCTACTACGCGGAGGAGCACCACCAGCAGTACCTGAGCAAGAACCGCGACGGGTACTGCGGCCTCGGGGGCACCGGCGTGTCCTGTCCGA
>NW_027843620.1:0-264 GCF_054177405.1 Leptonychotes weddellii
AATAAGAGCCATCGTGCTCGAATACCACTCTTGCCAAATACTCCAGATTTACCTGGTGGATGATTCCGGAGCCGGGGGGGATAATCCGCATGTTGCGAAAAGCCTGAGAACCCCACTAGAATCGAGAACAGAAAGCACACCATGAATACCCGCTGCGTTTCTCCGCAGCCCATCTCCTTGGCACCTCTCCTTGTACCCACGTATATAGAGAAACAACCAATGGAGCCAAACTCCGCCCGTACCTTTAAAAATTCAAATCGTTCT
>NW_027843621.1:0-264 GCF_054177405.1 Leptonychotes weddellii
AATAAGAGCCATCGTGCTCGAATACCACTCTTGCCAAATACTCCAGATTTACCTGGTGGATGATCCCGGAGCCGGGGGGGATAATCCGCATGTTGCGAAAAGCCTGAGAACCCCACTAGAATCGAGAACAGAAAGCACACCATGAATACCCGCTGCGTTTCTCCGCAGCCCATCTCCTTGGCACCTCTCCTTGTACCCATGTATATAGAGAAACAACCAATGGAGCCAAACTCCGCCCGTACCTTTAAAAATTCAAATCGTTCT
>NW_027843622.1:0-264 GCF_054177405.1 Leptonychotes weddellii
TTTAAGGAGCCATCATTCAACTGAGTACAGAGGTGAATCTCAGAAGCTAAAAGAGTTTAAATTGGGTTTAAACTTTAGTCCTCCAGTGAGTGATTATTTTTCAAAGCATAGAAGACTCTTGGCCTGCACATACTTGCTATCTCAGCACTGACTGTCCATGCATCACTTCAAAGGTCATTCTGAGGAGGGAGTGTCTGCATTGTGTTTGCTGCAAGGCTAACTTGGGGCTATGAGTCTAGCCAGGGACCTTGCCGCAACCCCAAA
>NW_027843623.1:0-2156 GCF_054177405.1 Leptonychotes weddellii
GCGCCTGGGTGGCTCAGTTGGTTAAGCGACTGCCTTCGGCTCAGGTCATGATCCTGGAGTCCCGGGATCGAGTCCCGCATCGGGCTCCCTGCTCGGCAGGGAGTCTGCTTCTCCCTCTCCTGCTCCCCCCTCTTGTGCTCTTTCTCTCTCTCACTCTCTCTCTCAAATAAATAAATAAAATCTTTAAAAAAAAAAAAGATTCTTATTCTGCTCTTGGCCATCAGCATTCTTATCATTAGTAGAACTCAAGCCATTATTCAGCTCTTTTACTCTGTGTGTTTGGCTCTTTCCCTCAAAGGTCTCTCTCTTGCCCCAAGTTCTGGCTGACCTAAATCGCTTGCTTTCACTTTATTAATTTAAGTCCTTCCACTTCTATGAACTAACCCAAATGCCTTTCTTTTCTTTTAGTCAATACTTTTCTTCTCTGATCTATAATTTCCACTTAATATTAAGTACATGTACTGAATGAAGAGAGCTCTGAATTACTAAACCCTGCACATTTTAGTTTTTAATAAGTACAGTTGCAAAATAAGAAGACCAAAAAAATCAAAGACAGGAGGAAGGATCCAATAATGATAAAAGCAGAGAGTAGTGAATTGGACAACAGTAATTAGTAAATAAAAAAAATTGGTTATTTCAAAATTCCAGTGACTTAGACAAATCTCTGACAAGTTTAATCTATTCAGCACTAGTAGTAAAATGGTGAGGGGCAGGTTATAACCACTATACCACATTTTAAAAAACACTACTCATATATAATGTTAAAATGTATAAAGTTCTCAAGGAAATAGATAATTACTTTTAAAAACAAAAATTAACACTGGCTCAAGAAGTAAAAAATCTGCAGTAGACATGGAGAAAATGGAAAAAAGTTGTCAAATAACTATCTCTATATGGATAAATGGATAAAAAAGATGTGATACACACACATACACAATGGAATACTACTCAGCCATAAAAAAGAAAAAAAATCTTCCCATTTGTGACAACATGGATGGACCTTGAGGGAATTGTGCTAAGTGAAATAAGTCAGACAGAAAAAGACAAATAAGGTATTATTTTACTTATATATGGAATCTGAAAAACAAAAGAAATGAACAGACAGAAGAAAACTCATAGATACAGAGAGCAGAATGGTGGTTGCTAGTGGGGAGGGTGGTTGAGGGGTAGACAAAATTGCTGAAAGGTGTTAAGAGGCACAGGCTTCCAATTATAAAATAAGTAAATCAGGGGGATATAATGTACAGCACAGTGACTATAGTCAATTAAAAATCTCTAACAAACCAGGGATTTCCCTTTTTGAAACTCTGTAATTTATTGCACTTAAAATTGGAAAATTCTTTCCTATTGTAAAAACTTAAAAAAAACCCAAAAGAACTACCTCAATAAAAGCCCAAATTCCAATTGTTTTACAGATAATTTCTTTCAAATCTTCAATAAATGTACAATTTCTATGCTATTACATTGTTTCAGAGCATATGAATACATGTATATTTTCCTTTCAAATTTGAGTAGTTTATGTAGTATAATAAAGTCTTGGCTTTGGAGTCAGGCATATCTGGATTCAGTTCCTTGTTCTGCCAGTTACTGGAATTGTGTGCATTTGAACAAGTCAATTAACTGCTTTGAGTCTTACTTTCCTCATTCTTAAATAGGGATAAAACCTCTCTCTGTCTCTGTCTCTCTCTCACACACACACATTCTTACCTCCTAATGTTATTGTACAAATTAAATATGTAAAACATTTTACATTTTGCCTAGATTTGGTAACAATATAAAAGGGAAGCAATTATTATTAACAATTCCATTTGTTAAGCTAATAAAACCTGATACTGAAACCTGACAATGATAGAAAAAAAAAAAAAAACTACCCATAGATTGCATTTACAAATTCACATGCAGAATCTCTGGTTATAATAGCAAGTTATATCCAGCATAATATTAAAAAAAGTCTTCCACGAACCATGAGAGACGATGGACTCTGAAAAACAAACAGGGTTCTAGAGGGGAGGGGGGTGGGAGGATGGGTTAGCCTGGTGGTGGGTATTGAGGAGGGCACATTCTGCATGGAGCACTGGGTGTTATGCACAAACAATGAATCATGGAACACTTCATCTAAAACTAATGATGTAATGTATGGGGATTAACATAAGAAT
>NW_027843624.1:0-264 GCF_054177405.1 Leptonychotes weddellii
CCTCTCTCTTGTGGCCTTGCCACGCCATCCTTCTGCTGCCGGCTGTGTCCAAGATTCAGTTGGGGCTTGCCATGGTTGTTCTAGATGCCACACCAAGGCAGAATGCTCCCCTCCTCCTCTGCCTCCTCCCCTTCCTTCCACCCTACCCCCAGTACAGCTGCTGCAGCTGTGGCTGACCTGGTGCAATGAGCGGAAGGCAATTCGTCCCTTCCATGGCATAGCCCCGGGCACTTATGAAATGAACCTGTGTTTTACTTTGGTTTC
>NW_027843625.1:0-264 GCF_054177405.1 Leptonychotes weddellii
CCTCTCTCTTGTGGCCTTGCCACGCCATCCTTCTGCTGCCGGCTGTGTCCAAGATTCAGTTGGGACTTGCCATGGTTGTTCTAGATGCCACACCAAGGCAGAATGCTCCCCTCCTCCTCTGCCTCCTCCCCTTCCTTCCACCCTACCCCCAGTACAGCTGCTGCAGCTGTGGCTGACCTGGTGCAATGAGCGGAAGGCAGTTCGTCCCTTCCATGGCATAGCCCCGGGCACTTATGAAATGAACCTGTGTTTTACTTTGGTTTC
>NW_027843626.1:0-264 GCF_054177405.1 Leptonychotes weddellii
CTCTCCCTAGCACCTCCTCTCCTAGCCAGTTTGGGCTCTTCTAAGTCTCGGTGGGGACCTCCTCTGCCACAAGCCTTCCCTGTGTCCCCCCTTTCCTAGGGCTCTCTTGGCACCCTGTGCCCCTTTCTCGATCCATTCATTCCACCAACGTTTATCGATTGCCTGCTTTGTACCGGGCATGGCCCTAGGGACATCGTAGTGACTATAGCAAAGAAAACCCTCTTGGATAGTAAATTCTCCTAGGTGAGAAAGCAAGAAGCAAGA
>NW_027843627.1:0-264 GCF_054177405.1 Leptonychotes weddellii
CTTTCTCTTTTTTTTTCTTATTTTACTTTCTACCTTTTCTCAAATACATCTGATTATGTCTGCATTGTTCAGTTATTATATGATAAGGGAAAACATACTGTTTGGAAAACGATTTGTTGATACAAAGATAATATTATCATATTTATGTATACTCTTTGGAAACATGTCTATTTTACTTTGAAGGCAGGATGGTTATTTGCCTTCATTAGAATTACAACTATATTTTTTTCACCATTGGCTTTATTTTTCCTGGGAATCCTTCAC
>NW_027843628.1:0-264 GCF_054177405.1 Leptonychotes weddellii
CATATACCATCACCACCACCACCATTATCACCTCCACCATCACCGCCATATACCATCACCATCACCACCTCCACCACCATTATCACCTCCACCACCACCACCATACCACCAACAACACAACTTCACTTTCTAGCAAGCATGGCTCCAGGGATTTCTTCCTCTCTCTGTCCTTCCAACCTAAGCTTAGTTACATGGTGTTCGTGGATAAAAGGCCATGTCATCACTCTCTGTCCCCAGTGTGTTCTGGTTTCGTGGTTTATACAG
>NW_027843629.1:0-264 GCF_054177405.1 Leptonychotes weddellii
ATCAGCTGGTCTTGGGCAAATCACTTAACTTTTCAGGGCCTTAGTTTTTTAATTTTTAAAATAAAGAATTTAGCTTGATCTCTAACACCATTCATATCTATAAAGTTTAATGAGCTTTGATTTATCCTCTGAAAAGTGTCCAATAAATTTCATTCATTCTACAAATGCTTACTGAACACCTATTCTTTTTTTTTTTTTTTTTAAGATTTTATTTATTTATTTGACACAGCGAGAGAGAGCACAAGCAGGAAGAGCAGCAGAGGG
>NW_027843630.1:0-264 GCF_054177405.1 Leptonychotes weddellii
AGTGTAGCAGTCACATAAGTCCGCTGTGTCCCACCATCTCATGTGTGCAAACCTGGCCTGTGAGGCTCTCTGCCCGGCCCTCCTCTCTTCCCCTACCTGTGAACTCATCCGGCAAGACCCAGTTCAAACGACACTGTCTCTAGGAAGCCCTCCCAATCCTCAGCCCCAAGTACTAAATTATTACACATAATTATTAATGAATGCTAATGGAATCATGAGGACTTCAGTTTATCTGGGTCTGCTCTCCCACTAGTCTAAGAAATC
>NW_027843631.1:0-264 GCF_054177405.1 Leptonychotes weddellii
AGGGGCTTCCCCGATTGACTGATTGTATGTATTTATGTATTGTATGTGTGGTGTATGTACGTACGTTAGTACTCTCTACACCCAGCATTGGGCTCAAACTCACAACCACCAGATCGAGAGTCGCGTGCTCTACCGACTAAGCCAGTCAGGCACTGCAGAAACTAAAGATCTTTACCTTACTGTCTCTTTGCTGTATTTTAGGAAAGGGAAACAGGATAAAATTTAGGCATCTGTTAAATTGAAGGGAATGGCTAAGGTTCATGG
>NW_027843632.1:0-264 GCF_054177405.1 Leptonychotes weddellii
AAAATGTCCAGTTTTTACCAATTATGAGATATGCAAAGAAACAGGAAAATATCTATACACAGTTCGGAAAAGCAGGAAACAGAAACTACCTGAGAAGTCTCAGATGTCAGATTTAACAGATGAAGACTTCTAAGCAGCATTATAAATATGTTCAAAGAACTAAAGGAAACCATGTTTAAATAAATAAAGTATGATATAAGTGTCACACCAAATGAAGAATATCAATAAAGAGATAGAAATTATAAAAAAGCACCAGATAGAAAT
>NW_027843633.1:0-264 GCF_054177405.1 Leptonychotes weddellii
CTGATCCATTTCCAACCCTAGATTCAATAGACTATGCTTTTGTAAACTGAAATGAAATATTCTTTAACAATACATTTTTCCTGACCCCTCATAATTCAGAAGCAACACTTTTACTAGTTCTTTATTTTCTTGTTTTTCTTCTCTTTTTGTCATTTGACACTAGTTCTTTACTTTCAGTGGCAATGTCATTATTTTCATAGGTTTAATAAGAATTGTCATCCTGTTTACAAGAATATAATTGCCGAGACTGATTGTGTAACCAAA
>NW_027843634.1:0-2156 GCF_054177405.1 Leptonychotes weddellii
GGGGTGGCTGGGTGATAGACATTGGGGAGGGTATGTGCTATGGTAAGCACTGTGAATTGTGCAAGACTGTTGAATCACAGACCTGTACCTCTGAAACAAACAATACATTATATCTTAAAAAAAAAAAAGAAGATAGCAGGAAGGGAAGAATGAAGGGGGCGGAATCGGAGCGGGAGACTAACCATGAGAGATGATGGACTCTGAAAAACAAACTTAGGGTTCTAGAGGGGAGGGGGGTGGGAGGATGGGTTAGCCTGGTGATGGGTATTAAAGAGGGCACGTTCTGCATGGAGCACTGGGTGTTATACACAAACAGTGAATCATGGAACACTACATCAAAAACTAATGATGTGTAATGTATGGTGATTAACATAACAATAAAAAATTAAAAAATAATAATAATACGTAAAATCTAATTATCTAAGGAAAGAAAAGGTGAATCAATATCAAGAAGTATACTATCTTAACATCACAGGAGCAAAACTAAAACTATATAAGCATTCCAATAAAACATTATCATTCCACTTAAAAACAAACTTCTGTGTATTAAAAATAATTTTTTGAGAGAGAGAGAGAAGGCACATGTGAGCAGGGTGGGGGAGGGGCAGAGGCAGAGAGAGACTCTTAAGCAGGCTCCACACTCAGCATGGAGCCCGATGTGGGGCTTGATCTCACCACCGTGAGATCATGACCTGAGCTCAAATCAAGAGTCGGACGCCTAACTGACTGAGCCACCCAGGTGCCCCGACATCATATTATTGATGAAACAGCAGAGACATTAAAACATAACCCATGAGGGGCGCCTGGGTGGCTCAGTTGGTTAAGCAACTGCCTTCGGCTCAGGTCATGATCCCGGAGTCCCAGGATCGAGTCCCGCATCGGGCTCCCTGCTCAGCAGGGAGTCTGCTTCTCCCTCTGACCCTCCTCCCTCTCATGCTCTCTGTCTCTCATTCTCTCTCTCGCAAGTAAATAAAATCTTTAAAAAAAATTTTTTTTTAAAAAATAAAAAAATAAAATAAAAAAAAACATAACCCATGAGAGTTAAGACTAAGGCAGTTAAGCCTGCTATAAAAACCAAAACTGAATGTCTTCTCAAAGCTCTAGACAATGAAGTATGAAAAGGGAAGACAAAATTATCATTCATAAATAATTCTTCAATCTACTGAGAAAACATGTAAGAATCACCTGAAAAACTCTTAGAAGCAATAAAAATTTAATTCAGTTAGTTGTCTATCTGCAAAGTGATATAAAAAAGCAAGAATAATCAAAAAGGCCAGAAAACCCATTCAGCAAATATTTTTTAAACTCCTACCATGTGTCAGGCTCTATTCTAGGTCTAATAATATAGCAGTGAATAAAACAGACCAAAAAAAACAACCCTTCCTTTGTGGGGCTTTTGTTGGAGGAAAATAGTACTAATACTAGCAATAACAATCATAAAACAATAAGTAAAATACATAAATACATACATGAATCTTACATGTAAGATCCACTAATCATCTCATCCATTCCTTAAAAGTCATTTTTGCATGAAAATTCTAACTCCATAGGAACATAGCTTCTATTACTTTAAATCAGGAAAATAACGAAATATTACACATTTACCCCCAAATTCAACGAATATCCTATAACATAGTTAACATACAATCAAATACCTAAATATTAATGACAAATCTTTACATCGGGATGTAAAATACTTAAAACACTGGTTTTGTTCACCAGATGATTGATGTTTACAAATAGCTTCTGGCTATGTAGTATCATAATGGACATCTCCCTAGTTGACGATTCAACTCCCACTTGCTGAAATTTTAATGTTCTACCAATTGTATTTGGAATATAAGTCAAGACTTTTCATGCACATTGTTTTGTTTGTGTTTAGACCTGTGGGCATATTTTTTTTTTCTTCTTAAAAACTGGCCAAACAATATTGTATCCAAAAACACCCTGGTAAGTCTGGGCCTTAATAACCAAGAGGTATTCCACTGAGAAAATATTAATTGGGAGATAGTGTGTAGGCTTTTTCTGTAGTAGGTTAAATTCTTATAAGTGCAGTGGACAGAAAGAAAAAGGGGAAGGAAGATCGGGGATGTGGGAGAGGAAATAGGTGTTGGCACGTTTGAATTGGGTGGCTGAGGAAGGTCACCTTCATTGAG
>NW_027843635.1:0-264 GCF_054177405.1 Leptonychotes weddellii
GGTGATGACAGTCCTGCAAATGGCTGCCATTGTTCTGTCTCTTTAATCCGTTCCTGTAAAAACACGGTAAATGTTAAGGTTTGTTAGAGAATATTATAACTGTCTTATTTTCTATATATTTGTGTTTGAAATTTTCAGGAGGCATATAACACTAACACTGTAATTGCCTACCTTCTTGTCCATATCTCCCACTAGCCAGCGACCGCAAAATATTATCTAATATGTAGTCTCTGACCTACCACAGATTCTGCTTTCCCGTTTCAA
>NW_027843636.1:0-264 GCF_054177405.1 Leptonychotes weddellii
GGTGATGACAGTCCTGCAAATGGCTGCCATTGTTCTGTCTCTTTAATCCGTTCCTGTAAAAACATGGTAAATGTTAAGGTTTGTTAGAGAATATTATAACTGTCTTATTTTCTATATATTTGTGTTTGAAATTTTCAGGAGGCATATAACACTAACACTGTAATTGCCTACCTTCTTGTCCATATCTCCCACTAGCCAGTGACCGCAAAATATTATCTAATATGTAGTCTCTGACCTACCACAGATTCTGCTTTCCCGTTTCAA
>NW_027843637.1:0-264 GCF_054177405.1 Leptonychotes weddellii
CTAGATATGTCTTTTTTCTAGATATGTCTTTCTTTTAGATATGTCCCCTGAGGCAAGGGAAACGAAAGTAAAAATAAACTACTGGGACTATATCAGAATAAAAGCTTCTTCTGCGCAGCGAAAGAAACAATCAACAAAACTAAAAGGGCTGGGAGAAGGTATTTGCAAATGACATGTCTGATAAAGATTATCCAAAATATATAAAGAACTTATAAAACTCAACACCCCAAAAATGAATAATCCACTTAAAAAAATGGGCAGAAG
>NW_027843638.1:0-264 GCF_054177405.1 Leptonychotes weddellii
AATTCAGCTCAAACTCAGTGAAGTCTCAGCTGTCCCTATGAGAAACACAGAATTGTTTTTAAAGATAAGCCATGTGGCAATCATGATCAGACTTCTTATCTGAAAAACATAAATCAAGAAGTTCATTATGTTTCTCTGAGAGAAAGCAGTGTGGAATCAGTGTCGGCAGCAGCCTGGAAACATTTAACATGAACTGCAATGAGGCAAGACCCTGGAAACGGTGACACTCGACTGGAAACACAGCAGAAGTGTGCCTACAACTCA
>NW_027843639.1:0-264 GCF_054177405.1 Leptonychotes weddellii
ACTCTGAGAAACAAACTGAGGGTTCTAGAGGGGAGGGGGGTGGGAGGATGGAATAGCCTGGTGATGGGTATTAAAGAAGGCACGTTCTGCATGGAGCACTGGGTGTTATATGCAAACAATGAATCATGGAACACTACATCAAAAACTAATGATGTAATGTATGGTGATTAACATAATTAAAAAAAAAAAAGAATTTCCTTTTCCTCGGGGACATCAGTCTTTTTCTCTGAAGGCCTTTGACTACTTTGATGAGGCTCACCCATA
>NW_027843640.1:0-264 GCF_054177405.1 Leptonychotes weddellii
CAATGAATCATGGAACACTTCATCTAGAACTAATGATGTAATATATGGGGATTAACATAAGAAAAAAAATAAAATAAAATAAAAAAAAAAGAAAATCTATTGACTTTTCATTTATTTTTTTAGTGGTCAGTCTTATTGAACTCTTTTGTTAATTTAATTTTGTGTATGTTTTTGCTGTTGATTCTCCTGGGTATTTCAAATGGATGAAGAAAATGTCTGTAAATAATGAATAATGAAAAATTTCCTTCTTCTTTACAATGGTCA
>NW_027843641.1:0-264 GCF_054177405.1 Leptonychotes weddellii
TTTAAGGAGCCATCATTCAACTGAGTACAGAGGTGAATCTCAGAAGCTAAAAGAGTTTAAATTGGGTTTAAACTTTAGTCCTCCAGTGAGTGATTATTTTTCAAAGCATAGAAGACTCTTGGCCTGCACATACTTGCTATCTCAGCACTGACTGTCCATGCATCACTTCAAAGGTCATTCTGAGGAGGGAGTGTCTGCACTGTGTTTGCTGCAAGGCTAACTTGGGGCTATGAGTCTAGCCAGGGACCTTGCCGCAACCCCAAA
>NW_027843642.1:0-264 GCF_054177405.1 Leptonychotes weddellii
CGCATCGGGCTCCCTGCTCAGTGGGGAGCCTGTTTCTCCCTCTCCTTCTGCCTGCCTGTCTGCCTACTTGTGATCTCTCTCTCTCTGTCAAATAAATAAATAAAATCTTTATAAATATAAATAAATATAAATATAAATAAAATAAAATTTAAAAAAAAAAAAAAAGTTGAATTATAAAACCACCTAGTTTCCAATTTTATGAAATGTTCTGGCTGGAAGTGAAATGGAATCATTAAGGATGTTCTCAGTTACATAGACAGATCA
>NW_027843643.1:0-264 GCF_054177405.1 Leptonychotes weddellii
GTCTAGAGTGTATTCTGTTAAATAGTTAAGACACTTCAGAGGAGTAATTGCAGAGGCCTGGTGAATAACCATTGATGATCATGGGAAACCATTGATAATTCTAGATACTGCTCAATGAATTAGATTATTTGGCTTGAGATCTGACCTCCAAATAGCTACAAATTGTTGTCAACAGATACATTCTGGTGGAATGAAAACTGATGGGCTATACTGAGGGAACACAGGGATTTGGCAAACTTATTTTCAGAGGGGTAGCAGCTACAC
>NW_027843644.1:0-264 GCF_054177405.1 Leptonychotes weddellii
GTAATCTGCTGAGAATTTGATAATCTGAGAAAAAGACCCAATTTAGGGAGTTCCTATAAAGCCTCCATAGCTATTTGCTGGAAGATCAACGTTTTCAAATGGCAGTTTGAGAGAAATTCCCAAGCCCAGCTCATTATTGGGCCACTGGGGATTAATTTGAGGGCAGCCATCTTTGCTTCTCAACCACTAAATTGTCTCCCAGGAGATGAAGATGCAGTAATCTCACTTTGGAGGCTGTAGTCTTTTCATGGTCAGATCTGCTGA
>NW_027843645.1:0-2156 GCF_054177405.1 Leptonychotes weddellii
TAAAAAAATGAGATCTTGCCATTTGCAGCGACATGGATGGAACTAAGTATTATGCTAAGTGAAATGAGTCAGTCAGAGAAAGACAATGATCATATGCTCTCACTCATATGTGGAATTTAAGAAACAAAACAAATGAGCAAAGGGGGAGAAAAAGACAAAGAAACAGACTCTTAGCTATAGAGAACAGACTGATGGTTACCAGAGTGGAGGTAGGTGGGAGATGGGGATGAAGGTGTGCACCTTTGTGATGAGCACCAGGTGATGTATGGAATTATTGAATCAGTGTATCATACGCCTGAAACTAGTATTACACTGTATGTTAACTGGAATTTAAATAAAAACAATGAAAAAATATTTAATCATACATTTTAAGTGAGTGTATTTTATGTAATTGTATCTCAATGAAACTGCTCTTTTGGGGCTAGGCGGCTCAGTCAGTTAAGTGTCCGACTCTTGATTTCGGCTCAGGTCATGATCTCAGGGTTGTGGGATCAAGCTCTGTGTTGAGCTTCAAGGTGGGCATGGAGTCTGCTTAAGATTCTCTCTCTCCCTCTCCCCCTTCCCCAACTCAAATAAATACTATTTTTTAAAAGCCTGCTCTTAAATAATTTTCAACTCACAAAGCTGTTTTGAGGGGAAAAAATGAAACACCTTCTATAAATTTTTTAAATCTCACAATGGTGCCTGATAAAGCCAGGCTGTTGCTAAATGTCAGGCCCCTACTCCAGTTCTAATTTCCCTACTTAGCCTGCAATACCCTCCTCCTTCCCAGTCACTCAGACAAGAAATCACCTTTTGGAGCCTTCAATTATCTGGCTTTTTACTCTTTTTAATCACTTTGCTGTCAGATTTGGGTTCCCTGTGAGCTGGTTGGAACTCTGATTTTCAGGGGCCCTATGCACTTTGTATTGTAGACTCCTTCCTCTGGGGGAAAATTATATTTTTACAAATGTATTGGTATCAAAATGAATACAGCAATGATGTATGTTTTCCTCAACGTAAAAGTTCAATTTTTTTCCTTCTGATTTTAAAACATTTTCAGAACACCTGGGTGGCTCAGTCAGTTAAGTGTCTGACTCTTGATTTCAGCTCAGGTCATGATCTTGGGGGTCCTGAGATGGTAGACCTGCTAGGGCTCTGGCTCAGTGGGGTCTGCTTCTCTCCCTTTGCCCCTTCCCCCACTCTAACTCGTACACAAACAAGTAACTCTTTAAAATAAAATAAAACATTTTCGGGCGCCTGGGTGGCTCAGTCTTTAGGCGTCTGCCTTCGGCTCAGGTCATGATCCCAGGGTCCTGGGATCGAGTCCCGCATCGGGCTCCCTGCTCGGCAGGAAGCCTGCTTCTCCCTCTCCCACTCCCCCTGCTTGTGTTCCTGCTTTCGCTATCTCTCTCTCAAATAAATAAATAAAAATCTTTAAAACAACAACAACAACAACAACAAAACATTTTCATGGGCCTTTGTGGTGGGCTGAATGGTGGCCTCCAAAAAGGTAAATCCAGGGCGCCTGGTTCCCTCAGTCCCTGGAGCATGCAACTCCGGATCTCGGGTTTGTGAGTTCAAGCCCCACCTTGGGTATAGAGATCACTTATAAACAAAATCTTTAGGGGAAAAAAAAGGTAAGTCCATGTCGTAATCCCTTGCACCTGGATATTCCCTCAAACGGCAAAGATGGGATTCAGTAAGGACTGGAAGAGCTTATCCTGGATTATTCCGGTGCGCCCTAAATGCAATCCCACCTCTCCTTTTAAGAGTGGGGCAGTGGAAGATGTCCATCGACAGATGAATGGATAAAGAAGATGTGGTATATATATACAATGGAATATTATGCAGCCATCAAAAGGAATGAGATCTTTTTTTTTTTTAAAGATTTTATTTATTTATTTGACAGAGAGAGAGAGAGAACAAGTACGCAGAGAGGCAGGCAGAGGGAGAGGGAGAAGCAGGCTCCCCGCTGAGCAGGGAGCCCGATGCGGGGCTCGATCCCAAGACCCTGTGATCATGACCCGAGCCGAAGGCAGCCGCTTAACCGACTGAGCCACCCAGGTGCCCCCTTTTTTTTTTTTTTTAAAGATTTTATTTATTTACAAAAGGAATGAGATCTTGCCATTTGCAACGACGTGGATGGAACTGGAGGGTATTATGCTGAGCGAAAT
>NW_027843646.1:0-264 GCF_054177405.1 Leptonychotes weddellii
AATAAGAGCCATCGTGCTCGAATACCACTCTTGCCAAATACTCCAGATTTACCTGGTGGATGATCCCGGAGCCGGGGGGGATAATCCGCATGTTGCGAAAAGCCTGAGAACCCCACTAGAATCGAGAACAGAAAGCACACCATGAATACCCGCTGCGTTTCTCCGCAGCCCATCTCCTTGGCACCTCTCCTTGTACCCACGTATATAGAGAAACAACCAATGGAGCCAAACTCCGCCCGTACCTTTAAAAATTCAAATCGTTCT
>NW_027843647.1:0-264 GCF_054177405.1 Leptonychotes weddellii
AATAAGAGCCATCGTGCTCGAATACCACTCTTGCCAAATACTCCAGATTTACCTGGTGGATGATTCCGGAGCCGGGGGGGATAATCCGCATGTTGCGAAAAGCCTGAGAACCCCACTAGAATCGAGAACAGAAAGCACACCATGAATACCCGCTGCGTTTCTCCGCAGCCCATCTCCTTGGCACCTCTCCTTGTACCCATGTATATAGAGAAACAACCAATGGAGCCAAACTCCGCCCGTACCTTTAAAAATTCAAATCGTTCT
>NW_027843648.1:0-264 GCF_054177405.1 Leptonychotes weddellii
CCTCTCTCTTGTGGCCTTGCCACGCCATCCTTCTGCTGCCGGCTGTGTCCAAGATTCAGTTGGGGCTTGCCATGGTTGTTCTAGATGCCACACCAAGGCAGAATGCTCCCCTCCTCCTCTGCCTCCTCCCCTTCCTTCCACCCTACCCCCAGTACAGCTGCTGCAGCTGTGGCTGACCTGGTGCAATGAGCGGAAGGCAGTTCGTCCCTTCCATGGCATAGCCCCGGGCACTTATGAAATGAACCTGTGTTTTACTTTGGTTTC
>NW_027843649.1:0-264 GCF_054177405.1 Leptonychotes weddellii
CCTCTCTCTTGTGGCCTTGCCACGCCATCCTTCTGCTGCCGGCTGTGTCCAAGATTCAGTTGGGACTTGCCATGGTTGTTCTAGATGCCACACCAAGGCAGAATGCTCCCCTCCTCCTCTGCCTCCTCCCCTTCCTTCCACCCTACCCCCAGTACAGCTGCTGCAGCTGTGGCTGACCTGGTGCAATGAGCGGAAGGCAATTCGTCCCTTCCATGGCATAGCCCCGGGCACTTATGAAATGAACCTGTGTTTTACTTTGGTTTC
>NW_027843650.1:0-264 GCF_054177405.1 Leptonychotes weddellii
GACCCTGGGATCGTGACCTGAGCCGAAGGCAGACGCTTAACCATCTGAGCCACCCAGGCGTCCCGAACCTGTCTTTTTTCTATTGAATATTCTTTCCTGCTGTGTTGAAGATTAGTTGACCATACAGTTGTGGGTCCATTTCTGGGTTCTCTATTCTGTTCCATTGATCTGTGTGTCTGTTTGTGTGCCATTATCATACTGTCTTGATGATTACAGCTTTGTAATACAGCTTGAAGTCCAGAATTGTGATGCTTCCCGCTCTGC
>NW_027843651.1:0-264 GCF_054177405.1 Leptonychotes weddellii
GACCCTGGGATCGTGACCTGAGCCGAAGGCAGACGCTTAACCATCTGAGCCACCCAGGCGTCCCAAACCTGTCTTTTTTCTATTGAATATTCTTTCCTGCTGTGTTGAAGATTAGTTGACCATACAGTTGTGGGTCCATTTCTGGGTTCTCTATTCTGTTCCATTGATCTGTGTGTCTGTTTGTGTGCCATTATCATACCGTCTTGATGATTACAGCTTTGTAATACAGCTTGAAGTCCAGAATTGTGATGCTTCCTGCTCTGC
>NW_027843652.1:0-264 GCF_054177405.1 Leptonychotes weddellii
CTCTCCCTAGCACCTCCTCTCCTAGCCAGTTTGGGCTCTTCTAAGTCTCGGTGGGGACCTCCTCTGCCACAAGCCTTCCCTGTGTCCCCCCTTTCCTAGGGCTCTCTTGGCACCCTGTGCCCCTTTCTCGATCCATTCATTCCACCAACGTTTATCGATTGCCTGCTTTGTACCGGGCATGGCCCTAGGGACATCGTAGCGACTATAGCAAAGAAAACCCTCTTGGATAGTAAATTCTCCTAGGTGAGAAAGCAAGAAGCAAGA
>NW_027843653.1:0-264 GCF_054177405.1 Leptonychotes weddellii
CTTTCTCTTTTTTTTTCTTATTTTACTTTCTACCTTTTCTCAAATACATCTGATTATGTCTGCATTGTTCAGTTATTATATGATAAGGGAAAACATACTGTTTGGAAAACGATTTGTTGATACAAAGATAATATTATCATATTTATGTATACTCTTTGGAAACATGTCTATTTTACTTTGAAGGCAGGATGGTTATTTGTCTTCATTAGAATTACAACTATATTTTTTTCACCATTGGCTTTATTTTTCCTGGGAATCCTTCAC
>NW_027843654.1:0-264 GCF_054177405.1 Leptonychotes weddellii
ATGCATGCCACACATCCATCACCTGTCAGTTGTCCCACTGCTGCACGCCATCTTCATTCTGGAATCCCAGCTAAAGGAGAAGCCCTGCTCTGGAATATTGCCAATTTTGTGTTGCAGAGAAAAGAGAATGAGGTGGACCCCTAGAACAGGACTTAAGAGCTTCTACCCTGAAATACAGGTAAAGTCCACCCACATTTCATTGGATCAAGGAGGCAGCAAATATTTTGAACAAAAATACAACACTGGAACAGGACGGGGGATGGA
>NW_027843655.1:0-264 GCF_054177405.1 Leptonychotes weddellii
ATGCATGCCACACATCCATCACCTGTCAGTTGTCCCACTGCTGCACGCCATCTTCATTCTGGAACCCCAGCTAAAGGAGAAGCCCTGCTCTGGAATATTGCCAATTTTGTGTTGCAGAGAAAAGAGAATGAGGTGGACCCCTAGAACAGGACTTAAGAGCTTCTACCCTGAAATACAGGTAAAGTCCACCCACATTTCACTGGATCAAGGAGGCAGCAAATATTTTGAACAAAAATACAACACTGGAACAGGACGGGGGATGGA
>NW_027843656.1:0-2156 GCF_054177405.1 Leptonychotes weddellii
CTGGTTTTGGGATCAAGGTAATGCTGGCCTCATAAAATTAGTTTGGATGTTTTCCTTCCATTTCTATTTTTTGGAACAGTTTTAGAAGAATAAGTATTAATTCTTCTTTAAATGTTTGGTAGAATTCCCCTGGGAAGCCATCTGGCCCTGGGTTCTTGTTTTTTGGGAGATTTTTGATGACTGCTTCAATTTCCTTAGTGGTTATAGGCCTGTTCAGGTTGTCTATTTCTTCCCAGTTCAGTTTTAGTAGTTGATACACGTCTAGGAATGCATCCATTTCTTCCAGATTATCTAATTTGCTGGCATATAGTTTCTCATAATAAGTTCTTATAATTGTATTTCTTTGGTGTTGGTTGTGATCTCTCCTATTTCATTCATGATTTTATTTATTTGGGTCATTTCTCTTTTCTTTTTGATAAGTCTGGCCAGGAGTTTATCAATCTTATTAATTCTTCCAAAGAACAAGCTCCTAGTTTCGTTAATCTCTTCTACTCTTCTTTCAGTTTCTCTTTAATTGATTTCTGCTCTGATCTTTATTATTTCTCTTCTTCTGCTGGGTTTAGGCTTTATTTGCCGTTCTTTCTCTAGCTCCTTTAGGTGTAAGGTTAGGTTGTATATTTGAGACCTTTCTTGTTTCTTGAGAAAGGCTTGTATTGCTATATACTTTCCTCTTAGGACTGCATTTGCTGCATCCCAGAGATTTTAAACAGTTGTGTTTTCATTTTGATTTGTTTCCATGAATTTTTTAAATTCTTCTTTAATTTCCTGGGGGACCCATTCATTCTTTAGTAAAATGCTCTTTAGCCTCCATGTATTTGAGTTCTTTCCAACTTTCCTCTTGTGTTGAGTTCTAGTTTCAAAGCATTGTGTTCTGAATATATGCAGGGAATGATCCCAATCTTTTGGTACTGGTTGAGACCTGATTTGTGACCTAGGATGTGATCTATTCTGGAGAATACTCCATGGGCTCTAGAGAAGAATGTGTATTCTGTTGTTTTGGGATGGAATGTTCTGAATATATCTGTGAAGTCCATTTGGTCCAGTGTGTCATTTAAAGTCTTATTTCCTTGTTGATCTTTTGTTTAGATGATCTGTCCATTTCAGTGAGGGGAGTTAAAAATCCCCTACTATTATTGTATTACTGTCAATGTTTCTTTGCTTTTGTTATTAATTGGCTTATATTATTGGCTGCTCCCATGTTAGAGGCATAGATATTTACAATTGTTAGATCTTCTTGTTGGATAGACCCTTTAAGTAGATATAGTGTCCTTCCCATCTCTTAGTATAGTCTTTAGTTTAAAATCTAATTTGTCTGATAAAGGGATTGCCACCCCAGCTTTCTTTTGGTGCCCATTAGCATGGTAAATGGTTTTCCACCCCCTCACTTTCAATCTGGGGGTGTCTTTCAGTCTAAAATGAGTCTCTTGCAGTCAGCATATCGGTGGGTCTTGTTTTTTTATCCAATCTGATAGCCTGTGTCTTTTGATTGGGGCATTTAGCCCATTTACATTCAGGGTAACTACTGAAAGATATGAATTTAGTGCCATTGTATTGCTTGTAAGGTAACTGTTACTGTATATTGTCTGTGTTCCCTTCTGGTCTATGTTGCTTTTAGGCTCTCTCATTGCTTAGAGGACCCCTTTCAATATTTCTTGTAGGGCTGGTTTCATGTTTGCAAATTCCTTTAGTTTGTGTTTGTCCTGGAAGCTTTTTATCTCTCCTTCTATTTTCAAGACAGCCTAGCTGGATATAGTATTCTTGGCTGCATATTTTTCTCATTTAGTGCTCTGAGTATATCAAGCCAGTCTTTTCTGGCCTGCCAGGTCTCTGTGGATAGGTCTGTTGCCAGTCTAATGTTTCTACCATTGTAGGTCACAGATCTCTTATCCTGATCTGCTTTCAGGATTTTCTCTTGTCTCTGAGACTCATAAGTTTTACTATCGGATGTCAGGGTGTTGGCCTATTATTGATTTTGAGGGGGTTTCTCTGTGCCTCCTGGATTTTGATGCCTGTTTCCTTCCCCAAATTAGGGGAGTTCTCTGCTATAATTTGCTCCAGTATACCTTCTGCCCCTCTCTCTCTTTCTTCTTCTTCTGGGATCCCAATTATTCTAATGTTGTTTTGTCTCATGGTATCACTTATATCTTGAATTCTGC
>NW_027843657.1:0-264 GCF_054177405.1 Leptonychotes weddellii
ACAGGTAGTCTCCAGAGAAGGGACAGCAAGTCAGGAACCCAGAGGCCTGGAAGGCCCTGAAGTCCCAGTGCTGGTTGGTCTCCCTTGTAGGGACGTGGAGGGGGAGATGCAGGATAATGGGCTAGGAAAGGAGACAGATTAGAAGCAAACCATGGCTGTCTGTCCAGCAAAAGAGTGAACACACCCTCAGTTTCCATCAATGTGGGAAGGCCCAGTTATATAGGGAATATCCATACAAGGGAAGGCTGAACAGAAGGATGAGAA
>NW_027843658.1:0-264 GCF_054177405.1 Leptonychotes weddellii
AAGATGCTTAACTTATGGAGGTTACAGAGGGGTTTCAGTTCTAAGGTAATGGCCATTTCTAAGGTATGTATGGCTAAGGACAGTGTCATTGGAAGAGAGGAGACAAAAAAAATTCAAAGGCCAAGATACTGAAGAATTCATCTTTGTGCTTATTAGAATTGCCATAATTGGGCGCCTGGGTGGCTCAGTTGGTTAAGCGTCTGCCTTCAGCTCAGGTCATGATCCCAGGGTCCTGGGATCGAGTCCCGCATCGGGCTCCCTGCT
>NW_027843659.1:0-264 GCF_054177405.1 Leptonychotes weddellii
CATATACCATCACCACCACCACCATTATCACCTCCACCATCACCGCCATATACCATCACCATCACCACCTCCACCACCATTATCACCTCCACCACCACCACCATACCACCAACAACACAACTTCACTTTCTAGCAAGCATGGCTCCAGGGATTTCTTCCTCTCTCTGTCCTTCCAACCTAAGCTTAGTTACATGGTGTTTGTGGATAAAAGGCCATGTCATCACTCTCTGTCCCCAGTGTGTTCTGGTTTCGTGGTTTATACAG
>NW_027843660.1:0-264 GCF_054177405.1 Leptonychotes weddellii
AGGTGGGGCCGAGGGGCTCAACCCTGAGGACAGAGGGGGACGGCTCTGTGACCCTGAGCTTGGAGGGGAAGCCACAGCCCCCTCGTCAGCCTGCAGAGACCTCAGGGGCTGTGTGTCCCTGGTGCCTCAGGGGAGGAGGTTCGTTTTGTTCAGGGCCAGGAAACATATGCCCCCGTTTCTTCTCGGCACAGGCATCCAGAGGAGCCAGCTGCAGGGCAGAAAGCGTGTTCCATCTTGCCGAGGTCGCAGGGAGTGACCAACAGC
>NW_027843661.1:0-264 GCF_054177405.1 Leptonychotes weddellii
AGACAGAGACTTCTGGACCTTCTCCAGAAGGTAATCCACTGAGGTCCTCTACTCCAGAGGCAGAGACTTCTGGACCTTCTCCAGAAGGCAGCCTGCTGAGGTCCTCTACTCCAGAGACAGAGACTTCTGGACCTTCTCCAGAAGGTAATCCACTGAGGTCCTCTACTCCAGAGACAGAGACTTCTGGACCTTCTCCAGAAGGTAATCCACTGAGGTCCTCTACTCCAGAGGCAGAGACTTCTGGACCTTCTCCAGAAGGCAGCC
>NW_027843662.1:0-264 GCF_054177405.1 Leptonychotes weddellii
ATCAGCTGGTCTTGGGCAAATCACTTAACTTTTCAGGGCCTTAGTTTTTTAATTTTTAAAATAAGGAATTTAGCTTGATCTCTAACACCATTCATATCTATAAAGTTTAATGAGCTTTGATTTATCCTCTGAAAAGTGTCCAATAAATTTCATTCATTCTACAAATGCTTACTGAACACCTATTCTTTTTTTTTTTTTTTTTAAGATTTTATTTATTTATTTGACACAGCGAGAGAGAGCACAAGCAGGAAGAGCAGCAGAGGG
>NW_027843663.1:0-264 GCF_054177405.1 Leptonychotes weddellii
AAAGTTGCTAATAGAGTAAATCTTAAAAGTTCTCATAATAAAAAAAAAAAATGTGTAACTATGCCTGGGATGAGAATTAGATTTATCGTGGTTATTATTTCACAGTGTATGCAAATATCAAATCATTTTAATTTGATAATTATAATGTTACATGTCAATACCTCGATAAAAAATTTTAAATTCCAAAAAGAAAAAAAAACAATGTCATAGTTTTGGTTCTTACATTCTTATGGAAAATTTGAGTTGTATTGTGGTATAAGTTAG
>NW_027843664.1:0-264 GCF_054177405.1 Leptonychotes weddellii
CCTCTCTCGCCAGGCCTCTCTCTGTCAAATAAATAAATAAAATCTTTAAAAAAAAATTAAAAAAATAAAATATTTGCTATTTATTTATTTATTTATTTTATTTTTATTTTTTTGTAGTTTTTAATTTTATTATGTTATGTTAGTCACCATACAATACATCATTAGTTTTTGGTGTAGTGATCCACGATCCATTGTTTTCATATAACACCCAGTGCTCCATGCAGTACGTGCCCTCCTTAATACCCATCCCTGGGCTAACCAATC
>NW_027843665.1:0-264 GCF_054177405.1 Leptonychotes weddellii
CAGGGACATGTCATTTCTCACTAGGGAAGGGCTGGCCACCTCTGCGAGCCCAGAGCGTTCGGGGGAGTCTGCAGAGCCAGCATCCTGGGAGACATCCCTCCCGGTGTCCGCACCGCATGCTTGTGGGCCAGGCTCTCCAGCCAGAGCGATGATCTTGGCAACATGACCGACCTGCCTGGACCAAGTACTTCAGCGTCTCTGAAGTTATGTGACTGACAGGTCCCGCGTTCACCGTTCGGCAGTGTCAGTTCCTCCTCTACGGGA
>NW_027843666.1:0-264 GCF_054177405.1 Leptonychotes weddellii
CAGGGACATGTCATTTCTCACTAGGGAAGGGCTGGCCACCTCTGCGAGCCCAGAGCGTTCGGGGAAGTCTGCAGAGCCAGCATCCTGGGAGACATCCCTCCCGGTGTCCGCACCGCATGCTTGTGGGCCAGGCTCTCCAGCCAGAGCGATGATCTTGGCAACATGACCGACCTGCCTGGACCAAGTACTTCAGCGTCTCCGAAGTTATGTGACTGACAGGTCCCGCGTTCACCGTTCGGCAGTGTCAGTTCCTCCTCTACGGGA
>NW_027843667.1:0-2156 GCF_054177405.1 Leptonychotes weddellii
AAATAAATAAATAAATAAATAAAATCTTAAAAAAAAAAAAAAGAAATATCATCTGTTATCTTTGGCTAAAGCACATCTGATGTGGGGATATGTGTCCCAGGGAGGCTCACAGTAGACCCGACTGCATCCAGCTTCACCTGTGCCTTGAAATAAGTTTTATCTTTGAGATTTACTGTTTGCATAAAATCTCTGATGTACATCGGCTGATTTGATAATGCAAGACTTTGTGTGTGTTTTTAAGCCACAAAGTATATTTTAATTTTCAGTTTAATATGCTCTCTAGAGCTCTTTGATTCGGTACATGTTAATCCAGATCATTCTGTTATCCCTTCAATATCTCATAGTTTATTTAGCCTTTTCTCTATACTTTAAAGTATTTATAAGGATTTGACTGTCACAAAAAAAGATGCATTAGACATCCTTGTATACCGTTTTATGGGTATATACGTTAATATTTCTCCAAAATAGATGATGACTTAAAAGAAGCTGCATTTATAAGGCATGCATGTTGTAGAATTAAATAGATGTTAAAAATTGCCATCTAAAGTGGTTTTACATTACGGATGGTAATTTGATATCATTAAACTTCTAATTTTTGCTAAACTGATGAATGAAAAATATTATTTCTTGAAATTTCATATACCACAGGAGGAAAAAGCAAAAATCAATACAACTGATTTAGAAAAAAAATCTGTCAATCTATACTGAAATAAATATCCACATTCCTTTGCCTCTAAATTTCCTTAGGTAGTTATATGCCCTAGATAAACTTATGCATATATTCTTCATATCATATGCCCAAGTAGTTTCATATCAACTTTGCTCCTAAGCACCCAAAATTGCAGACAACCTAAATGGGTATAAAAAATAGAACAGGAGCACCTGGGTGGTTCAGTTGGTTAAATGTCTGCCTTTGGCTCAGGTCATGATCCCAGGGTTCTGGGATCGAGTCCCTCATGGGACTCCTTGCTCAGCGGGGAGCCTGCTTCTCCCTCTGCCTGCCCCTCCCCCTACTTGTGTGCTCTTTTTCTCTCTCTGACAAATAAATAAATAAAATCTTAAAAAAAATAGAACATAAAAATTGTCATTACATAAATGATGAAATACTAAGTGCAGTAAAAATAAACTACAGCTATTGTAACAACAGGGTTATCTCCCATAAATATATGTTGAACAAACAGTGTGTCACAAAAAATACAAAGAAAATAATTTCATATAAATTGTCAGTGCTGGGATAACTTAGGTGTATTGTTCAGAGACGCATACATGGTATACGTTTTTGAAGTACAGCAATAAAATTATACCAAAAG
This sequence comes from Leptonychotes weddellii, assembly GCF_054177405.1. Taxonomy (NCBI): domain Eukaryota; kingdom Metazoa; phylum Chordata; class Mammalia; order Carnivora; family Phocidae; genus Leptonychotes; species Leptonychotes weddellii. The sequence continues at coordinate 1,311 of NW_027843667.1, forward strand.
ATAAGGTAATGAGTGCTTCTCTCAGGAAGAGACACATGGAAGATTCTGGAGTGCTGACAATATTCTAATTCATGGCCTAGTTTGCTTTACACAGATTGGTTTTATAATTGTTTAAGCTTTACAAATGTGTCTGATTCATTCTTTACATCTTGAAATAGAATGTTCTATCTCATAATTTTAGTTTGCTTTAACTAATTATTGATGAATTTAAAGATTTCCCAATCTACTGCTTTGTCCTTCCAGTAAATGCCTATTATACAGTTTTATCATTCTTCTATTAGACATTTTTATTTTCCTAAATGATTTGTAGGAGTTCTACTATAATCCTTTGTCATATATACTTTAAATATTTTCTCCTAGTCAGTCAACTATCTTTGAAATCTGTTTATGATCTCTTTACTAGTGGGGAAGACTTTAAATTTAATGTGGTCAGATTAATCAAATTTTTCTCATGGCTTTGGTTTTTGAGTCTTGTTTAAGAAAGCAAGAGAGAGTCGTACCTTTTGTAGGTGCAGTGAGTATGGGAACGGGGATAAGAAAGAAAGACAGTGATCAGCAGGCAATATGTGGATGCACACCGCCTAATGGGCGTGTTCTCCCTTCCTGAAAAAAAGATGTTCTGACTACAAACAGAGTAAGATTACAGTAGCAGGGGAAACTCTGTCCTCCGCCAAGCTGGCTGCTCAGTCAAAAAAGGAGTGTAGCAGAGACTCACCTTTCAAAAGGTGAAAGCAAAGTTGAAAAAAAAAAAAAAGAGAAAGAAAAAAAGATCAACAGTCATTTAGGGAAATGAGAAACAACGATATTACAAGTACAGAGGACAAAAGTTAATAAAATAAAGTAAAA
>NW_027843668.1:0-264 GCF_054177405.1 Leptonychotes weddellii
CACACACACACCACATATTCATATACCACACACGTGCACACACACACACTACACACATTCACATACCACACACAGCCCATCACACACGTGCACACACACACCACACACATTCACATACCACACACAGCCCATCACGCACGTGCACACACACACACACCACACACATTCACATACCACACACAGCCCATCACGCACGTGCACACACACACACCACTCTGTCCAGCGCCCTGGCACTAATTCCCTTGGCGCATGCTGTCACCTGAC
>NW_027843669.1:0-264 GCF_054177405.1 Leptonychotes weddellii
GCCCTCGTGATCCGGGCAGTTCACCTGCCTCTCTCTTGGCCTCAGTTTCTTCATCTGCAAGACATAGGTGTGGGGACAGAGAATGAGCAGGACTGATAAAGACCTTGCCCTCATAGAGGTTATGTTCGAGGAGTAGCTCACATTCTAGGACCTATTTATGGATTCTAAAAATCTGTTGCATGAATGAATGAATGCACGAACTCCTCTCCCTCTGGGGAGGGAGAACCCACACATTCTTGGGCCTTGGCTTTCCAGAACAGCACC
>NW_027843670.1:0-264 GCF_054177405.1 Leptonychotes weddellii
GCCCTCGTGATCCGGGCAGTTCACCTGCCTCTCTCTTGGCCTCAGTTTCTTCATCTGCAAGACACAGGTGTGGGGACAGAGAATGAGCAGGACTGATAAAGACCTTGCCCTCATAGAGGTTATGTTCGAGGAGTAGCTCACATTCTAGGACCTATTTATGGATTCTAAAAATCTGTTGCATGAATGAATGAATGCACGAGCTCCTCTCCCTCTGGGGAGGGAGAACCCACACATTCTTGGGCCTTGGCTTTCCAGGACAGCACC
>NW_027843671.1:0-264 GCF_054177405.1 Leptonychotes weddellii
AACGTAGGCAGGTCAACTGAGCTTGCAAATGCTACCTAATTGAATTTAAGTAAATTTTAAAAACTTCCAATATTGAGCAACATTTGACTGAAATCAAGTATTGGCTCCAAAATGAAGCAAGCACAGAACAAGCCACTTAATCACCTGCAATTGTTGAATGAAAGCTTCGTATGAAAGGAAGAAACTATTCCCCCTCTTCTTTCTAGTTTCTGTTATTTTCATCTTTATTCAAACATCTATTTGTTCTTGGAGGCCACTTGGCAG
>NW_027843672.1:0-264 GCF_054177405.1 Leptonychotes weddellii
GGTATGCGGGCTGGCTTCTGAGTGCTGGGGAGGGTAGGAGCAGGGCCCAGGAGCGTGGGGAAACGGCAATACACTTCCAGGGTCTGGGGCTATGCTACACAGCAGCACAAATCTCGCACAAAGCTCTTAAGCAGGTCCGCCCTTGGGGTGGAAGGGGGACTTTTCTTCACCAGGGCCCAAGTCCTCTGCTCTTGGCTGCGCGGTGGGCGGTCAGGAAGGGGTTCCCACCCATCCTCGGAGAGGCCACTCAGCTTACAGCCACCA
>NW_027843673.1:0-264 GCF_054177405.1 Leptonychotes weddellii
GGTATGCGGGCTGGCTTCTGAGTGCTGGGGAGGGTAGGAGCAGGGCCCAGGAGCGTGGGGAAACAGCAATACACTTCCAGGGTCTGGGGCTATGCTACACAGCAGCACAAATCTCGCACAAAGCTCTTAAGCAGGTCCGCCCTTGGGGTGGAAGGGGGACTTTTCTTCACCAGGGCCCAAGTCCTCTGCTCTTGGCTGCACGGTGGGCGGTCAGGAAGGGGTTCCCACCCATCCTCGGAGAGGCCACTCAGCTTACAGCCACCA
>NW_027843674.1:0-264 GCF_054177405.1 Leptonychotes weddellii
CAAGATCTGAAACTTACAACTATTTCAGGTGCCATTTAAAAACTTATAAACTGTTGTTATAGAAGAAATCTTGAAAGAAATGTTTTTCCCTCTCCCTCACCTTTCCAAATCACTTACTTGGAAGAACACTTGCTGGCTGCTCAGCTCCTACGGTCTCTTCTGTTCTGAAGAATTAGGAAGATGATCTGTGAGCTAGGAAGGTGCCAGAAGCAGAGGAGGCTGGATCCAGTGACCTCCATGATGTGGGAACAGGGAACCAGAACC
>NW_027843675.1:0-264 GCF_054177405.1 Leptonychotes weddellii
GACACACTTCAACCCACAACACCCACGAAGCACGCATTTCTCATTGCACAAGCACTACTTTTTTTCTCTCTGCTTTGTGCCAAGCACGGTGGTGTGAGGGTCTTGAGGCCAAGAGAGATAAGTCAGTCAGATAATCTTGCCCTCAAGAGCCTTTACTCCAGTAGGGAAAATAAGACAGAACATATTGTGACGATTTGAGGCTGGTTTTTATGAATACCCTAAGATGGTATGAAATGTCAGAATGATTGGGACGATGGGACAGTC
>NW_027843676.1:0-264 GCF_054177405.1 Leptonychotes weddellii
GAATCCAGGCAGGAAACAGGAGGAAGGAAGAAAGGACAAAAAGACCACAACTTCCCCTTGAATCGTATTGGTGAGGATGTAGTCATATGTCCCACATCTATCAGGAGGGGAGCACACTGCCGCCCCAAATAAAATCAAGGTTCTGTAACTGAGTAAGAAGAAATGAATGGATATTGGGTAAGCAAATAGCACCCCCACCATAGGCCACAGCCAGAATTAAAGATGTGTCAGCTAAGTGTGGCATAAGGACAGGGGAACAGGAGA
>NW_027843677.1:0-264 GCF_054177405.1 Leptonychotes weddellii
GAATCCAGGCAGGAAACAGGAGGAAGGAAGAAAGGACAAAAAGACCACAACTTCCCCTTGAATCATATTGGTGAGGATGTAGTCATATGTCCCACATCTATCAGGAGGGGAGCACACTGCCGCCCCAAATAAAATCAAGGTTCTGTAACTGAGTAAGAAGAAATGAATGGATATTGGGTAAGCAAATAGCACCCCCACCGTAGGCCACAGCCAGAATTAAAGATGTGTCAGCTAAGTGTGGCATAAGGACAGGGGAACAGGAGA
>NW_027843678.1:0-2156 GCF_054177405.1 Leptonychotes weddellii
GCTCAGCATAATACCCTCTAGTTCCATCCACGTCGTTGCGAATGGCAAGATTTCATTCCTTTTGATGGCTGCATAATATTCCATTGTATATATATACCACATCTTCTTTATCCATTCATCTGTCGATGGACATCTTGGCTCTTTTCACAGTTTGGCTATTGTGGACATTGCTGCTATAAACATTGGGGTGCACGTACCCCTTTGGATCCCTATATTTGTATCTTTGGGGTAAATACCCAGTAGTGCAATTGCTGGGTCGTATGGTAGCTCTATTTTCAACTTTTTGAAGAACCTCCATACTGTTTTCCAGAGTGGTTGCACCAACTTGCATTCCCACCAACAGTGTAGGAGGGTTCCCCTTTCAGTGGAGCAGACTTCTAAAAGTTCCGATTTTGTGCTCCATGGCTCTATCACTTGCCAGAAGCGACTGACGGAGGCCCCCTCCCCCGCCGTCTATCCTCCCGAATATCGCCTCGGATTCACTTCTCCACACGTCCTACCTTCCAGAAAGTGGTCGCTTTTCTGTTCACAGAGTTGTTGCTATTCCTTTCTTCGATCTCCGGTTGAGTTCGTAGGTGTTCAGAATGGTTTGATCCCTATCCAGCTGAATTCCTGGCACCAGACGAAATCCAGGTCTCCTACTCCTCCGCCATCTTGCTCCGCCCCTGAAACAATTTTCTTTTTAAAAAATCTTGTTCCTATTAATTTGTAGGAGTTATATGTATATGTTTCAATAAGAGACCTTTGCTGGAGATGGTGTGTGTTTTCTACCATGCTGTGGTTGGCCTTTTTACTCTTTTTTTGTGTGTGTGTGGTTTAAGAATCTTTGTGTACTCCCCATGTCTACAAGATGCTGCAGTACATCTGGAACTGATTTTTGTGTATGGTGTGAGATAAGGGGTCAAGATGTATTTTTTTCTCTTATGGATATTCAGTTGACCTGGCATCATTTATTGGAAAGACTGCACTATGGAGTTGACTTTTTATAAATTAGGTGACAGAACATTGTGTGGTTTTTAGACTCTTTATTCCGCTGAGTTTTTTGGTCTATCCTTGCACTAATATCACATAGTCTTATTTATTACAGCTTTATAATAAGTCTTTATACCTGGCAGAGTGAGTCCTTCAGCTTTCTTTTTCTTTACAATTGTCTTGGCTATTTGAATTTTCACAAAAATTTAAGAATCAGCTTGTAAATTCACACACACACACACACACACACAACAATGCCTGGATTTTGATTGGGATTATAGAACATTTTTTAGAGCAATTTGGGAAGATTTGATTTTACAAATCGTCTTCCATTTATTTAGATATTTTTTTAGTTTCTCTTAATAATATTTTGTAGTTTTCGATGTAAAAGTCTTACACATTTTCTTATTTGCCCTTAGATTCATTTCTAGGTATTTGTTGCTCTTTGATCCTAATATAAATGTTAATGATTTTTAAAATTTTATTTTCTGCGTGTTTGTTGCTGGTATATAGAAATAAAATTGATTTTTGCATATTTTCTGTTATCCAGCCTTTTGCTAAGTTCTTTGGTAATTCTAATTGTCTATATATTCTTTTGGACTTTCTTTGTACACAATCCTGTCATCAGAAAACATTAGTATTTTTTCCTTTCTAATTTGGATGTCTTCTCTTTACTTTTCGTGCTTTATTGCCCTGGCTAGGACCTCCAGAAAATGTTAAATAGAAGGGATGAAATTGTACATCCTTCTCTCATTTCTGATTTCAAGGGGGAAAGTTTTCAGCATGTTTTTATTTATATTACCTTATCTTTTACTTTTTCCAGCTTTATTGAGCTATAATTGACATATAATATATGCAAGCTTAAGATATACAATGTGATGATTTGGTACACATATATATTGCAAACTGATTACTACAATAAGATTAGTTAATACATCCATTCCTTCTCATAATTATCATTTTCTTTTTGTGGTGATAATATTTAAGATCTACTCTCTTAACAACATTCAAGTACACAAAACAGTATTGTTAATTATAGTCATCATGCTGTACCTTAGATCCCCAGAACATACTCATTTTCTTTCTTTTTTTTTTTTTTTATTCTTATGTTAATCCCCATACATTACATCATTAGTTCTAGATGAAGTGTTCCATGATTCATTGTTCGTGCACAACACCCAGTG
>NW_027843679.1:0-264 GCF_054177405.1 Leptonychotes weddellii
AGTTACAATGCATCCCAAACCATAAGATACCTAGGAATAAATCTAACCAAAGAGGCAAAGATCTGCACTCAGAAAACTATAGACTACTCATGAAAGAAACTGAGGAAGACACAAAGAAATAGAAAAACGTTCCATGCTCATGTATTGGAAGAACAAATATTGTGAAGATGTCAATGCTACCTAGAGCAATCTACACATTCAATGCAATCCCCATCAAAATACCATCCACTTCTTTCAAAGAAATGGAACAAATAATCCTAAAAT
>NW_027843680.1:0-264 GCF_054177405.1 Leptonychotes weddellii
AGTAGTAGTTCATGACTAGGTTATAGTTGATTTTTAAAAAATTTCTCCTATTTATTTTTTTTTAATTTTTTTTTTAAAGATTTATTTATTTATTTGAGAGAGCGAGAATGAGAGAGAGAGAGAGTACATGAGAGGGGGGAGGGTTAGAGGGAGAAGCAGGCTCCTCGCTGAGCAGGGAGCCCGATGCGGGACTCGATCCAGGGACTCCAGGATCATGACCTGAGCCGAAGGCAGTCGCTTAACCAACTGAGCCACCCAGGCGCC
>NW_027843681.1:0-264 GCF_054177405.1 Leptonychotes weddellii
ATCCTGGGATCAAGCCCCACATTGGGCTCCCTGCCCAGTGGGGAGTCTTCTTCTCCCTCCCCCACTCCCCTTGCTCATGTTCCCTCTCTTTCTCTCTTTCTGTCAAATAAATAAATAAAAATATTTTTTTAAAAAGAAAGAAAACTAGGGGCGCCTGGGTGGCTCAGTCGTTAAGCGTCTGCCTTCGGCTCAGGTCGTGATCCCAGGGTCCTGGGATCGAGCCCTGCATCGGGCTCCCTGCTTGGTGGGAAGCCTGCTTCTCCC
>NW_027843682.1:0-264 GCF_054177405.1 Leptonychotes weddellii
ATCCTGGGATCAAGCCCCACATTGGGCTCCCTGCCCAGTGGGGAGTCTTCTTCTCCCTCCCCCATTCCCCTTGCTCATGTTCCCTCTCTTTCTCTCTTTCTGTCAAATAAATAAATAAAAATATTTTTTTAAAAAGAAAGAAAACTAGGGGCGCCTGGGTGGCTCAGTCGTTAAGCGTCTGCCTTCGGCTCAGGTCGTGGATCCCAGGGTCCTGGGATCGAGCCCTGCATCGGGCTCCCTGCTTGGTGGGAAGCCTGCTTCTCC
>NW_027843683.1:0-264 GCF_054177405.1 Leptonychotes weddellii
AAACCTATGGGATACTGCAAAGGCAGTCCTAAGGGGGAAATACATAGCCATTCAAGCCTCACTCAAAAAAAAAAAAAAAGAAAAATCCTGAATTCACCAACTAACTTTGCACCTTAAAGAACTAGAGAAAAAGCAACAAAAGATGCCTAAGCCACACTTTAGAAGAGAAATTATTAAGATTAGAGCAGAGATCAATGAATTAGAAACCGGAAACATAGTAGATCAGATCAATGAAACTAGAAGTTGGTTCTTTGAAAGAATAAG
>NW_027843684.1:0-264 GCF_054177405.1 Leptonychotes weddellii
AATCTCCTTCTCTCTCCACTCTAAGCTAGATTTAATAGCTACAAAGAGCAAGAGAAAGCAATATCTCCGTGGCTGGGTGTGCAAAAGAGATGAGTTCTGTGCTCTGGGTTTGGGATATAAGATACATCATAGGGACGCCTGAGTGGCTCAGTCAGTTAAGGGTCTGCCTTCAGCTCAGTCATGATCCTGGGGTCCTGGGATGGAGTCCCGCATCGGGCTCCTTGCTCAGCGGGGAGCCTGCTTCTCCCTCTGCCTGATGCTCCC
>NW_027843685.1:0-264 GCF_054177405.1 Leptonychotes weddellii
GGACTCCAGGATCATGACCTGAGCCGAAGGCAGTCGCTCAACCAACTGAGCCACCCAGGTGCCCCACCGTTAACATTCTTAAAAGCCCTATTATTTTAACAGAGAAATTTTGCTGGACCTACCCTTAAGATCCTTAAAGGCCTTTGTCTGAGGCCCCACCTTGAATCTTTCTGAGGTCCTAACCATTATCAGACAGTTATACCTTTGGCTTACTCCTTAGAATGTGTTTTCCCGAAAATGCCCTGCAGTGGGTCTCTGCCCAGA
>NW_027843686.1:0-264 GCF_054177405.1 Leptonychotes weddellii
CTGAGCCTAAGGCAGACGCTTAACTGGCTGAGCCACCCAGGGGCCCCAGAATACATCCTGCTTTGAGATGACTTCCCGTTTTTCTAGAGACCCCTCTTAAATAAAAGTACAAAAACTTCACAAGGAATGAACCTCCACAGTTAAGTATTAGATAGGCAGGGGGAAAGGGGATCATCAGAGGAAGAAACTTTTTTTTTTTAATTTTATTTTTTTTTTAATTCTTATGTTAATCCCCATACATTACATCATTAGTTTTAGATGAAG
>NW_027843687.1:0-264 GCF_054177405.1 Leptonychotes weddellii
TTGGATAGAAATCGTTCAAGCAGACCTAATGGGTTGATTTCACTACTTAATAAGCTTTGTTAAACTTATAATATACAACAACTAAGGATGGATGGATGCCAGATAGTAATGTCTCAGACAAAGTAACCGATAAAATAACAGAATATCAAACCATCGCTTCAGCAGCCAATGGTATGTTTGAAGATTTTATGGCGAGAGTGCCTTATTTTATTGTTGCTATCGTGGTCTTTTTACTGTTCTGGCTTTTATCAAATATCTTTAAAA
>NW_027843688.1:0-264 GCF_054177405.1 Leptonychotes weddellii
ACCTCATCCTGCCTCCACGACAGGCCACGTATCCTGAGCCTTGGTTAAGAAAATAGGCTACCGGATTTAATTCTTACTTCAAAATAGCGCTTTAAAATATGAAAACATTTGGGGCGCCTGGGTGGCTCAGTCGTTAAGCATCTGCCTTCGGCTCAGGTCATGATCCCAGGGTCCTGGGATCGAGCCCCGCATCGGGCTCCCTGCTCAGTGGGATGCCTGCTTCTCCCTCTCCCACTCCCCCTGCTTGTGTTCCCTCTCTTGCTC
>NW_027843689.1:0-2156 GCF_054177405.1 Leptonychotes weddellii
GGTCCCCGTGGGCTTGCTCCATCCAAGGAGCACAGTCTTCTGGTTGCAGAATCCCACAGAGCAGCCAGCGCACAACCCCCCTAGTGGAGCTGTTACCTGAGACTGCACTGTGAACTTCAGTGCCTGGGGCACTGAAAAGCCTTCAAATGATAACAGCCGATGAGAAGGGCATGTGAAGGACAAGGTGCTGGAGGCTGAGTGGCTTCTCAATGGTCTTGGCTTTGCTTGTAATCTGGATTGGTAGGGATTACTTCACACCAGAAAAAGAAAAATATAGAATTAAATGGAATGTTAGGTTTTTTAAGATTTTATTTATTTATGAGAGAGAGAGAGAGTGCGTGCCCACGAGTAGGGGGGAGGGGCAGAGGGAGAGCCCCACAGTGATCCCAGGACCTGGAGGTCATGACCTGAGTGGAAGGCAGCTGCTTACCTGACTGAGCCACCCGGGTGCCCCTGGAATGTTAGTTTCTTTTCCCATATTGGATTTACAGCCTAAGCTCCTTGGTTTGCCTTTTTCTAAGTGACTAGTACAGCTGTTCTCCAGCCTTTGGCCTTCAGAGGGGACATAGTCTTTCATCCAAGTTCTCATCACACCCTGATCATAGTCAGCTCTACTGTCCCAACTATACGGTGTATGGCAGGGGACTCTTGGAGCTGGAATCTAACATGGCTAGGACTGGAAGCACGCAAATCTGTGCCTCAAACAGAGCAGGTAACTTATTACCAGTAAAGAATTTGTACCTTCAGGGGCGCCTGGGTAGCTCAGTCATTAAGCGTCTGCCTTCGGCTCAGGTCATGATCCCAGGGACCTGGGATCGAGCCCTGCATCGGGCTCCCTGCTCAGCGGGAAGCCTGCTCTCCCTCTCCCACTCCCCCTGCTTGTGTTCCCTCTCTCGCTGTGTCTCTGTCAAATAAAATCTTTAAACATTTTTTAAAAAATAAAATGTGGAAATCTTTCTTAAAAAAAAAAGAATTTGTACCTTCATCCTCTTTCTCTCTTCCTAGGAGTTGATTTCAGGCTGGAGGACCAGAGGGAGCAAGGGCAGCAGAGAAAAGAAGAGGGTTCTATGAAAGAGAAATTGCCGTTCTCACAGTTTCTCTTCCATTGTTCTCCATTTTTCCTTCAGCCTATCCAAATAACTTTTAACTTTCCTCTTAGAATGATATTAATCCTATATATACCAGTAGTTCATTCACTTGGAGTGAGGCTCTGCTAAGAACTTCCACAAATACATTAACTTATCCAAGTCAGAGGAACCCTCCTCAGTCTACACATCTGAATTATCGTATGCTTACCCATTCCAAATGAGAGATTATTTAAGAGAAAGACCTGCCTCCACAAAATTTCTGGCTTCCTATATTTTTCCATCCTCATAGCTCATAGTGTCCCTTGTGGTGTCTCTCCAGATCAGATGGGGGCGCCCAGATGTGGGGCGCTGATGAGGTGGAAACTGGTGGCATGGGCAGTGATAGATTCCACCTGAGGCAGAACAAAAGAGAAGTTTAGCGAATACACTGCAAGGGAGTGGAAGGCAGGACAGCAGAGGACAGGCTGTCTAGGAGAAGGCAGTGGGTAGGGGCTGTTTTTTAAAGAGGAAGAGTGAGGCGGTATTGGTGATATATAGAATTTTCTCCTTTTTTGGTAACTGTGCCTGGTTATAAGTAACCCATTGTTTAGTTAGGGCCTAGAGATATTTTGAGGTGGGTTACATGATGGGCCCATCTATTAGCCAGGGGGTCTCTGTGGGCCCTTTCTACCTACCATCAAGTCTGTTCCTCTGAAAGTGACCTCTACATTCCTGACAGGATTTTAAAGCATATATTACCCATTCTTACTCAATATCTTAATATTGGAAAGGATGAGAAAGATACAAGGGAGCAAGGGAGACTTTTTTAATTTTTAAAGATTTTATATATTTGAGAGAGCGTGAAAGAGCACTAAGGGGGATGGCAGAGGGAGAAGCAGGCTCCCCGCCAAGCAAGGAGCCCAACGGGGGCTCCATCTCAGGCGCCTGGGATCATGACCTGAACCGAAAGCAGACCCTTAACCGACTGAGCCACCCTGGAGCCCGGAGATTTTTTTTTTTTAGTAATTCAGCATCTCTTACCTGTTGTGTGGCCACAAGACATTTTAGCTGACTCACTCAAATCCAGAA
>NW_027843690.1:0-264 GCF_054177405.1 Leptonychotes weddellii
TGGGCAGGTCCCTGGTGTAAGCTCGAGGAGGGACGGGGCCAACAGTGGGTGCCACTCTGCAGCTTGCTCTGCAGGTAACCCCAGGGCGGCCACTGCCATCCGCCCGTAAACAGCTGAGTCTCCGGGAGAGATTCCTAAATGTCTGTCCCAGGGCGCTTCGCTCCAGACCACACATCCTGACACGTCCACGTACCGCCCGCGCTCCCCCGAACCCAGCTCTGCCCCCGGGGTCTTTCTGTGGGAAGGAGCCACCAGGCCAGCACA
>NW_027843691.1:0-264 GCF_054177405.1 Leptonychotes weddellii
GTTTCACATTAGGTTGAGTGACTGTAGATGACCTTGGACTTCAACATAGTTGCTTACATAAGTTTTTTTTTTTTTATATTTTATTTTGAAGTAACTATAGATTCACATGCAGTTATATGAAATGATAGAGAGGATGCAGTACACCTGTTACTCTGTTTCCCCAGTGGTCATCTCATGCACAGCTACAGTGCAATACCACACTAAGATACTGACTTTGTCAAGATACAGAACATTTCCTTTGATCTTTGAATTTTCAAAATAACA
>NW_027843692.1:0-264 GCF_054177405.1 Leptonychotes weddellii
ACTTATCACTGTCAACTCACTTTCTATGATTTATGTATTTATAAGATTTTACATTTTTGTAACCAGTAATTTTTCCATTTAATTATAATTAAAACCCTACTATGGTAGTTACAGACTTTAGGTATTCCTGAAAATTTTACTTCTAAAATTGTTCTATTACTGTTATCATTCCTACTTTAAATTCACATGAAAAGCAAAATGAATGTTAGCCTAAATATAGGGCAATATTGTTTTTGTTTGGTTGATAATTTACAAGACAAAAGC
>NW_027843693.1:0-264 GCF_054177405.1 Leptonychotes weddellii
CGGCCCCTCCTGGTGGCAGAAGTCCAAGCGCAGGCCATATGGCTTCCTGGAGCGGCTCCCGCGGTTCTGAGCGCGGGCCTCAGCTGTGTCCAGGAGCACACACGCGTGTGCTGATGAGCACGCGTGCACACACGTGTTGTGCGTGTGCGTCTGGGCTCCAGCACCCCTCGGGGCTGCTCCGCTGGGCGTCAGAGGCACATGAGCCCAGGAAACACCGTCCGCGTGCTCATTTATTTTCCATGTTTGGAAGCAAACAGCTCCTGC
>NW_027843694.1:0-264 GCF_054177405.1 Leptonychotes weddellii
CGCCTGGGTGGCTCAGTTGGTTAAGCGACTGCCTTCGGCTCAGGTCATGATCCTGGAGTCCCGGAATCGAGTCCCGCATCGGGCTCCCTGCTCGGCGGGGAGTCTGCTTCTCCCTCTGACCCTCCTCCCTCTCATGCTCTCTGTATCTCATTCTCTCTGTCTCAAATAAATAAATAAAATCTTTAAAAAAAAAAAAAAAAGAAAGTCCTTTTATGGATCTTGAATTTGGCAATAACCTTTTTAACCTTCCAGTGCCAGCAATTC
>NW_027843695.1:0-264 GCF_054177405.1 Leptonychotes weddellii
CCACTGCACACCCCAAGCCACCCGCGTCTGCCTCCCTCACGGCCGGACCCCCAGCCTGGATCCTTCAGACCCTCCCTGCCCAGCCTCCGGTCCTCACGGCGCCTTTCTCTCCCCAGGTTCTTTCGGAGCACGGCTATGGCCTGATCACAACCGACATCCGGGAGGGCCAAACCTTCTACTACGCGGAGGAGCACCACCAGCAGTACCTGAGCAAGAACCGCGACGGGTACTGCGGCCTCGGGGGCACCGGCGTGTCCTGTCCGA
>NW_027843696.1:0-264 GCF_054177405.1 Leptonychotes weddellii
TTCCCTGCGCTTTGTGGCGGCCATCTTAGGAAAGAGAATGAGTGTTTAGATATGGGCACTGGGCGGGGGAATGGGACTGGCTCGGGTGGGCTGCAGGCTGCAAGGAAGCCTTTGTGGAAGTTGTCTAGCCAGAAGTGTAGTTTGGATTCTGAGGGAATGGAAGAGGAAAATAGTAAAGGAGATAAGTCTGTAGAAGGGCTAAACAAAATACCGAGGGGAATCTAGTTTTTGTTTAGCAAGCATTGTAGAATCTTAAAATTCAAA
>NW_027843697.1:0-264 GCF_054177405.1 Leptonychotes weddellii
TTCCCTGCGCTTTGTGGCGGCCATCTTAGGAAAGAGAATGAGTGTTTAGATATGGGCACTGGGCAGGGGAATGGGACTGGCTCGGGTGGGCTGCAGGCTGCAAGGAAGCCTTTGTGGAAGTTGTCTAGCCAGAAGTGTAGTTTGGATTCTGAGGGAATGGAAGAGGAAAATAGTAAAGGAGATAAGTCTGTAGAAGGGCCAAAACAAAATACCGAGGGGAATCTAGTTTTTGTTTAGCAAGCATTGTAGAATCTTAAAATTCAA
>NW_027843698.1:0-264 GCF_054177405.1 Leptonychotes weddellii
CATGGACTAAGAATAAAAATTGGGTGGTTCCTCCAAAGATGTTTGAAACAAGCAAGCAAACACACACACACACACACACACAACATAGCTACTACAGCTATCTACTCATACGGAGTCACAGATATTAGCAGTATTAGTACTAGTAGTAATAATCATGGGTAGCGATATGAAGGTGGAAGTTCCTCCAGGGGAGTTTTTGTTGAAAGACAGGGATATTTATTAAAGTACTGCTATTCATCACAGTTTATTGACTACTGTCTCAGC
>NW_027843699.1:0-264 GCF_054177405.1 Leptonychotes weddellii
CAACTGTCCCAAAAATGATTTTTTCTGTTTCGGGGTTCTATCCAGGAATTCCTAATGCATTTAACTGTCACATCTTTGCAGACTTCTTCAATCTGGAACAATTCCTTTTCAGGTCCTTATCAATTTTAAAGAATACGGGCTTTATTCTGTAGCGTAACCCTGTCTCCTCTTTTTCCACTCAGGTCATACATTCTTTGCAGAAACTCCACTGCATGGAATTGCAGAACCAATGCTGTGTACTTCTCAGTGCGTTTTATCAGGAAG
>NW_027843700.1:0-13359 GCF_054177405.1 Leptonychotes weddellii
CCCCCTCCCTGGCCTCCCTCATATCCCCCCACCCGGCGGTGGCCAGGGAGGACTTACTCTGAGGATACAGTAGCTGCTGCTACTGTGTGTCCAGCAGGTGGCGCTGAAGCCTCTCTTCTCACCTGGGTGATGCTGCTGGCTCTGTCCTCGCTTTGGGAAGGAGCCAGTGGTCAGACTTGGGAGGAAGATGGGCTGTGACTCAGCCAGAGGCCAGACTGGGCCCTTCCCCACTCCCTACCTCAGGCAAGCAGGTGAGGCAGGGGAACTCTCCTAAGAGATCTTGGTCCTTGTGTGGGTGTTTCTAGGCAGTGCAGGAGGGCCTGTCCCCCTCTTGTCTGGGATAAGCTGCACAGTGGTCAAAGCCAACCTCATTCTGTCTCCCCTGAGAGTCATGCTTGGTGCACTGGAAAGGGCATAGAACTTGCAGCAATACGGACCTGAGTTCAAATCCCAGCTCTGCCTGTTGAGGGCAGTGTGACCTTGGGCAAGTTGTTTCATCTCTCAGAACCTCAGTTTTACTCATAAGTAAAATGGAGTAACAATGCCTAAAGCTCAGGTTCGCATCAGGGCTAAATGGGTCCTTCCCCCAGGCAGAACTGAGGAGTGGGACAAGGAAAATCCCAGAAACTGCTTCCTCAAGTGCACTTACATTCACACTAATATCTGTCCCCCTCTTCGGGGGACCGAGCTGCGGTACATCCTCCTGATTTTCCAATCATCCCTGTTTTTTTTGTAACAGGGCTGGAGGGAAAATTCTACTTCAACAATATTTGCTTTTCTAGAAAAAGCTTGGCAAGACGAACATCATAATGTCTATATGTGACCTTAAAACGTAGAAAAGATCCGGGATTTTTAAAAAACAACAAAACCGAGTCCTACAGGTGGGGGATTTCAGTTTAAAGATTTCTTTTCTTTTCTTTTTTTTTGAAGATTTTATTTATTTATTTGACAGAGAGAGACACAGCGAGAGAGGGAACACAAGCAGGGGGAGTGGGAGAGGGAGAAGCAGGCTTCCCGCGGAGCAGGGAGCCCGATGTGGGGCTCGATCCCAGGACCCTGGGATCGTGACCTGAGCCGAAGGCAGACGCTTAACGACTGAGCCACCCAGGCGCCCCAGTTTAAAGATTTCTTAGGCTGGGACTGGCCCCACCGGCAAACTGGTGGGTGCTTGGCCATATGTTTCTGAACGGGGGCAGCAGAATGTCAGAGGCTGGGCAGAGCCTCGGCAGAGCTTCCAGCGTGGGGGGAGCAACAGGACCCATGCCCTGAAGCCCACGGTATCAATGGGCTGAGCTGGTGGGGAAGCTGTGTCTTCGGTCCCAGTGGCTTCTCTTGGGTCTCCTTTCCAGCACCAGCCACACCAGCTGGTTTCCGGTAAGGCAGGGTCTGCAGCAAACCAGTTTGCTCCTGCCCCATGGGATGGATGCGTCCAATGCGAGACATCTGTGCTGCCCTTCCCCCATGGGAGATCTTCAATCTCAGGGCTTTGGAACCCCAAGAGGCAGGCAAGCCCCAGGGGTGAGAGGACCCTCTGGGGGGTGAGAAGCCAGGATGAGGGAGACACAGGAAGCCTCCAGATGGGGAAGGTGGCCTTGGAGGTAAGGTGGGTCTCAGCCTGGAGCTCCTGGGATGGACACTGGCATGTGCCCATCACTGACGCCCTGTCCATCACCTGACCTTTCTTTTCTGCATTCCACCAGCCAGACCCAGGGAGGGTGGGGCTGCCTTCCGAGCTGCAAAATCTTTGTGTCACATGCCCCATCAGCACCTCCGCAGTCTTATCGCCATGCTTAGCTTTTCTGGGGTGCTGAGAGCGTGGAGCCGGAACTTCAGGTAATAGGGTAGGGTCAGCTCTCCTGGTGCAGAAGGCCAGACAGTGGCTCCCACACGGAGCCTTGAGCTCTCCGAGCAGAAAGAGCACCCTTTTGGAATCAGAGAGATCTGATTTTAAATCCGTGCTCTGCCACGGCTGTGTGATGTTTGCAAAGTGCTTTACTCACCCAGGCCTCGGTTTTCCTCATCCGTCAGATGGACGCAGCCGACCTGCCTGGTCTGCTTACAGGGTCGGGGTGACAATTACACGACACCATGTGCTTTGTAAACAGGAAACGCATAAGCTCACAGCCCAGTGCTGCCTCCCCAGCCCTCCGCAGGGCTGGATACCACCTGCAGACACGTTTTGTTAGAAACTCAGCAGTCGGGAAAGATGTTAAAATGTTTGGCCAAGATTAAAAAATCAGATTTTTGCAGAATATTTTGAATTTACTGCTGTATCTGATAACACAGGTGCAGTCCCCCAGGAGATTACTCAGGAGCACGGAACTCTCCCTCTGAAGAAGGTTCTCCAGGTCCCCACAGCTCTCCGTGAGTGCCCTGTTGTGTCCCCAGCACTGAGGTCAAAGGTCAAGTGCTATTTGTCACCTGGCTGGCTTTGGTCCTTGCACTACCCATCTGGCCTGGTTAGATGGGTTTGCAACAATGGCATTATTTACCCAGGAAATATCATCAGTCCCTCTGGTCGGGTTTTTGGTTTTTTTTGTTTTTTTTTTGAGAGAGAGAGAGCACGAGTGGGGGGCGGGAGCGGCAGAGGGAGAAGCAGACTCCCCACTGAGCAGGGAGCACGACATGGGGTTCCATCCCAGGACCCCGGGATCATGACTTGAGCCGAAGGCAGACGCTTAACCGACTGAGCCATCCAGGTGCCCCAGAAGAGCGGCTCTTTATCTACTTTTATCTACATTGCCTTTTCCTGTCCTGACGGTCAAGGCTGCTTGGATGAACCTAGACACTTTGGGGGTTTGAAGGAGCTTCTCAAGGCCCTGAAGTGCTCTGCTCTGGCTGAGTGGAGTGGCCTGTCCCATCGGACTCAGTACATTGCCTACTTCCCCGACTCTACCCTGGTCCGCACACAGCCCGGGAGCCCAAGACTCGGAGCCCCAAGAAGGAGCTCCCACCACTCACAATCTCTCTGGGGAGCCCCGGGATGTGGCATCTGGGCTCTGGCTGCAGTGAGAGGAGACTCAGGAAGGCCCACTCCGGTGTCCTAGTTTGTGATGTGTCCCAGCAGGACTGTGGTCCTCTCAGCCTGCTGGTGCCTCTTTAGAAAGCTCTTCTGCCTCTGAGCCCATGGACCTGTTCAGGAAAGGGGAGCTGGCCGAGCTGGGCACACCCCTGCCTGTTTCCTGGATACACCTTCCCGGTCTAGGTGTGCGCTGACGTACGACTGTCTCCCTTGACAGGGCTGCCACCTCCTTCCTGGGATGCCGCCTGGATCTTAGAACTTCGGAGCCAGCCGCCTTCATCCAGCACTAGTTTGCTGTGTGACATCAGGCAAGCAGGGTGACCCCTCTGGCGGGCTCGCTTGGGAAGCCTTGAAGAATCTGAGTAGAGTACTCTGGGATGGGGGCTGGGACAAAGGCAGTGGGGACTGGGCTGTCTTGAGGATCCAAGGAGGATGTCTGGGTCGTGACACCAGGTGAACAGTGAAGCCGAGGCTGGGGGTCAGATATCCTTAGTTCAAATCCCAGTTCCACCCCTTGGTGGCCCCACCATCCTGGGGACAATAACAGCATCCACCTCAGAGGATGGCGGAGAGGATGAATGGAATCATGCAAGTGAGCACTTGGCACCAGATTAAGGGCTAAGGAAATAATAGTAATAATTGTTATTAATACAAGAATGGCAGACCCTACTAAAGGGACAATAGGGGCTCCCCTGGGTCAAAGGATCACCTGACCCACACTCCCTACAGGTAGAGACTGGGGCGTGGGGAGTTAGGCAGGCTTGATTTACAGGTCGGTGGGGACCTGAATTTGGGTCACACTTGAGCACGGCGGGGACAGGGAGGGGGCAGGAGTGAGCCCCCAGGCTGCTGCAGCACCCTGGCCCGGTAGGCGCTGTGAGCTGCCCTCTCCAGAGGCCAGTCCTCTGGGTCAGGTCACATGGAACACACAGCAGGGGACACGGATCCTTCCAATGAAACCCATACAAGGCTTTGGGCCTGTGCTTACAACCCCAGATCACAGGGACGCAAGGGGTTCACCTTCTCCAAGGAAGGGGCAGGGACAAGAGGGAAAACAGGGAGCTATTTCGAGAAGGTGTCGAAGGCCGGGACACTAAAATTAGACCCTTGGTTCCTAAAAAGACATTGGCGCCAACCAAGGCCTTGGAGAGGGGCTCTTCAGCGCGGAATGTGACCCCAGGAAGCACTCCTGCGGGCCTGGGCAATGAGTTCAGCCTGCGGGACCAATGGGGCTGCCCAATGGCTAGTGGTCATGGGCACCTCTCCCCCCAGTGGCCCCACCTGCCAAATTCTGGAGCTGGTTCCAACCGCTTCCTGTCTGCGCCAAGTGAGCCTGAAGGCGAGGGGGCAGAGCCGCCCATTCCCAGTGCTGCCTGACCTTCCCAGCTGTGTTTTTCCTTTTTTGACTGTCCCCTTGTCTCCTGTGCTTTCTGCTGCATTCTGGGTGTGTGGGGATGGGGTGGGGTGGGGGGGCGGGGTACTCAGGAGAACCAGCCATCTTGGAGCCTGGTGCTCCAGGGGCCTAGCTGGGAGTGTGAGCCAAAGAGAGGCCTGGGGTTCCAGCCAGGTGGGCCCAGGCCTCTGCTCTAACCCCCAGGGTCAGGGAAGCCCCATAGCTCTGGACTTCCTTCCCCTGTCTCCTCCTCAGCCCCCACGCCTCACCCCAGCCCTCAGGGATCTGGCTTCACAGGAAGCTGGTGAAGTCCTATGAAGCAACTTCCTGAGCCGGCTCCTCTCTCCCTCTCCAGCGCCCTGGCCTGGGGTCCAGGACTTGCTCATTTACCTTTCCCCGTGTTTTCCATGGGGGGGAGGGTGGCACGTGGAATTCTGTCACCACGCACATGGGAATTCCTTTAACTCTTGCTCATGGCCCGCGGGCTAGAATCTCAAAGGTCCCACAATGTCCAGCCTGCTTGCTCTCTCCCCACAGCCCAGCCCCATGGCGATCTCTTCCGTTCTCCAACACGTTCCTTTGATGGAGCCTGCCTCCCTGCTCTCCCTCTCCTGTCCACCTTGCCCAGCCCAGCCCACTCACTCACCCTCAGAAAGATCTGCCCGGGCCGACACCAGGTCAAGTCTCCTTTCTGTCTGTGTCCATAGGGCCCTTTCCCCTTTGCTCATGTTCCTCACGCCCATGAGCTGTGCTCCCCACCAGGATGGAAGCTCCGTGCTCACTGCTCCCCGCTGCAGGCCCAGTGCTTGGCCCACAGAAGGTGCTCGAAAACACATGTTGAATGGTGCTGAGGTGGAGCCTAGAGGGCAGTGCCCTGGTTGCTCTTGGGCAACAGGGGCCTAGAGACCCCGGGAGGTAGCTAGCTATGCCCCTCTGGAGACGGGCTGCCAGGGTGAAGAAGAACTGGGCCCCCAAGGGAGGCCGGAGCAGTGACTCGGTGGGGAGGGGTGCGTCTGGAAGAGGGCCTGGGGGCATTGTCCACAGCGCTCCCCACAGTGGGGACTCGTCTCTTACTGGCCCACCTGTAGCCTGGGTTCTGGACTCACAGAATAGACCCACAGACAAGCAGGTGGGTCTTCGATCAACGCTCAGGGAGACTGATGGAATTTTCGAAGCGAAAGTAGGAGAAAGCCATGAGGAAAATGACAGACCCATCTTCCCCAAAGCCCAGCACACTAGGTTTCCTCGGGAGTCTCTCAGATTCAAGGACGGATGAGGTGAACCCAACCTGAGGTGACTCCTACCACCAGGCCCGCCTAGAAAACATGGGGAAGTCTCAGAAAAGATGCGTGCGATTGTCCAACCGTATCCAACTCAGCTTTAGCTGGGTCACTTTCATGACTCCGTCTAAGACACGTTTGTCTAGGGAGTCCTGGCTTGTGTCCACCGCCTGGTTCTTCACACCAACCCATTTCATGCTCAAAAGCATCCTGGTTTGGACTTTGTGACATAATTATGCTAGGAGGTCTATCTATTAAGTCTGTATGTCCGTACAGAATTGTCTCTAAGATCATGTGCTTTAGGCACAATTGCTTAATGATTTAAGCAACAGAGCAGAAAATGCACAGTCCTGGATGCACATGCATGTGCTGGTGTGTGGCTGAGCGATCCATGGACAGGGATAGAAGAAATGGATCAGTGCACGGATCAGCAGCAGGCCCGGGAGGATCTCTTAGGGGGCACCGATCCTTGGCTGCCCTTCCGCCTCTTCTGAGAGATTTCTCTAGCTCTCCTACCAGGACGGCAGACGCGTCCGTCTTGTAATGGATTCTGGTGCCTTGGTGGCAGTCGTCCCACGCTCAGCTAGCGGAGCCCGCCGGTCCAGCACGTGCGGGGTGGAGGTCATCCTGCGTGGGGCAAAGCCATCCCGTGTGATGGCCGCTCAGGCTCTCATCACGCTTGCACACTTTTGCACACCGCCCTCGGTCCCACGTGGGGCTAAGGAATCCCCGGAATGTGGCAGAGCCGCTTACAGCACCTCATATGCTCCGCGCGTGTGACCACCCACATGACTCGCTCAGGAGCCGGGTGAGGGGAAGCGTGCCGGGTGGGCCCCAGCACCCCTCTCCCGGACTCGCCAACGTCTTGTGAGCCCAGCTCTGAGAAACACAGAGCAGAAATTTAAAGGGGGAACCACTCTTCCTGGGACCTGGGACGGGAGGACAAAGCCATCATAATCATGGTAATCGTGGTCACAAGAACACCTAGTTATTGGGGGAATGAGATGTGCCGAGGATTGTGCCGAGCAGTTTATGATAGGCAGCATTTCACTTGGTCTTCGGGAAAACCTCATGAGCTGGGCACTATTGTTATACCCATTTCACGGATTGGGAAACCCGAGGCTGGCAGATCTGGAGTGATTTGCCTAAGATCACACAGCTGGTGGGCGGTAGAACCAGGATTTGAACCTGAGTCTGTCTTTCAGACCTCCAGAGCCTGGGGTTCTACTCCTAATTATTCATCTATTAGTTTCTATTACCTGTGTGGCCCAGACGGATTATTTCTGTACAGTAAAAAAACAAAACAAAACAAAACAAAACAAAAACCCCACCACACCTTGGGATGGTGCTTACTTACACTGATTTATTATTTATTATTATTTAGTATCATCATCATCATCATTATTATTTAGTAGCGTTATTTTAGGTGTTATGAGCAGCAACCAAATGAAGCTTCTGGAAGCTGAAGCCTTACTTCAAGGTTGGGTGCCTGCCCAAATTTCCCCTGTTTATAAGGACACCAATTATATTGGATTTTAGGACCCACCCAAATGACCTCACTTAAACTTGATTATCTCTCAAAGACCATTATCTCCAAATAAGGGAATTCTGAAGTACTGGGGTTTGGTACTCCACCATGACCATGGCAGTGACCTTGGGTAAGTCAGTTAACAGCTTCGAGCCTCAGTTTCCTTGTCCATGAGATGAGGTTGGAAGCAATCCTTTCCTCCCCACATTGCTGAGTAGAAAACACCACAAGGAAGGAAAATGCTGGGGCGCCTGGGTGGCTCAGTGGGTTAATCGCCTGCCTTCGGCTCAGGTCATGATCCCGGGGTCCTGGGGTCGAGCCCCACGTTGGGCTCCCTGAACATCGGGGAGCTTGCCTCTCCCTCTGCCCCTCTCCCCTGCGTGTGCTTTCTCTCTCAAATAAATAAATAAAATCTTTTTTAAAAAGAAAGGGAAGAAAAATGCTGGTGCACTGCCCAGCTCCTAGTTGGCGTTCAGGAACACAGCAGCTGTTACTTCCTATGGTGTTCCTCGGATGAGCTCGGCCAAGAGGCTGCCGGGACAGAAAGTACCTCGGGGAGATGTTGGTGTAGTCTGGCCTTGCCAGGGGCATTTGATGCCTGAGGGCAGGGCCCTGCCCTGGCTCTGGCCCATGCCCAGGCTCCCAGACGGTTGCTGGACTTGGCTTTTGCATCTCTGGGTGAGGGATTTGGAGGCCCCACTGCCAGGCTTACTCCCCTGTTGTCCAGCTGGGGTTTCTCAATCTGGGCACTGTTGACATTCTGGGCCGGATCATTCTTTGTCGTGGGGGCTGTCTTGTGCATCGTGGGATGTTTAGCAGTTTCCCTGGCCGCTACCCATAGACGTGGGGAGCACCCCCTCCCTAGTTATGACAACCAGTGATGTCTTGGACACTGCCAAATGTCTTCCAGGGGTCAAGACCCTGCTGGTTTAGCTGGCGGCCTTAGGAAAGGCCCTGATGCTGGTGCTTTGTTTGGGATCCCGCGCCCACCTCTCTCGAACCACTGCCCCTCCCCATCTCCCAACCAAGGAAGATTCTGGACATAGGGGGTTGGCTTGCATTTGGGACAGAAAATCTCTAGCGCCGTGGACCCACTCCATGTCCCGAATGAACCGTCCTTCCCAATCCTGCTACTGCCAACCTGGCTGTCTAGGGTCACCTCAAGGTGACTGTGGCCTGACCTAGGCGTGGTGGCCAGGGCTTGGCTGTAAACAGGCAGCAGGAAGCCCAGAGCAGGGGTGGGCCCAGGGAGACTGCGCCAGGAGCAGGTGTGGACAAGCCCGCTGACAGGCCGGACTTATCAGGACCAGAGGCCCAGGCTCCAGAGGAGCAGGTCGTGGGGCTTTATCAGCAGTTAGAGCGACAGAGTCTGCAGCAATCCCGTGGGCCAAGGGTGCTGACAACCAGGAGCTCCTGGCCTCGGGCCTCCCGGTTCCCAGCACGGGGCGCAGGCGCACTCTGCAGGAACATTTGCAGAAAGGACAGGATGGCCGGGGGGAGACAGAGGGAGACGAGCCTTGCTTTTTTCCCACTTGCCTTCAAAGATTGAAGCATGTGTTTACAATTTCAAAGCTGATGCCTGCTTGGAGCTGCAACAAGTTATTTTAAAAGGGGTGCGGGCGCTGGGGTGCCTTCGGGGAGAACGGAGGAGGTGAGTGGGAGAAGGGCGAGGGGAGAGTGGGGGAGCCACACCAGGACCAAAATCCCGGCTCCCTCCCACTTCTGCTGCCAGCCGGCCCCATCTGCCCTGCGGCCACTGGAAGAAAGACCAAAGGACCAAAGACGCGCTGGCTCAGAGCAACACGGCTCTGGAGGCCAGACGTCTGAAATCCCCATCACTGGGCTGACGGCGAGATGTGGGAGGCCCTGGGGAGAGTCCATTCCCGGCGTCTTCCAACTCCTGGCTTGTGACCGCAGGGCTCCAGCCTCGGCCCACGAGGTCACATGGCCTCCTCCCGTTCCGCGTGGGCCAAGTCTCCCTTGGCCTCCCTCTTGTAAGGGCGCCTGAGACAGCATTTGGGGCCCAGCTGGTGGTCCAAGCTAATCTCCCTACCTCAAGACCCTCCATTTAGTCACATCCGCGATGTCCTTTTGTGCCCACGGAGGGTGACACAGGGTGCAGGGATTAGGCTGTGGACATCTTTTGGAGGCCTCTTTTTTTTTTTTTTTTTAGATTTTATTTATTTATTTGACAGAGAGAGAGACAGCGAGAGAGGGAACACGAGCAGGGGGAGTGGGAGAGGGAGAAGCAGACTTCCTGCGGAGCACGGAGCCCGATGCGGGGCTTGATCCCAGGACCCCGGGATCATGACCTGAGCCGAAGGCAGATGCTTAACGACTGAGCCACCCAGGCGCCCCTGGAGGCCTTTAATGAGCCTCTCTCGCCCGCTGGCTTTCTGCCGTTCCTCAAACACGTCACCCCTTCCTTCCGCAAGCCCTCGCCTCTCCTCCTTCTGTCTGGATCGCTCTTCCCTGGACTCTTGGCTCCTTCTCATTCTTCGGGGCTCTGCTCCAATGTCACCTCTGCGGAGAGAACTTTCCTAGTTGCCCCCTGTGCCTGGCACGGAGCAGGTGCTCAAGGCAAAAGTGTTGAATGAAAGAGAGGGACCTAACAGTCCTGAAGCGGGAGGCTTCCTGAGCCTCCTGAGCCTTGGAGCCTTCCCTGAGCCTTCCCTGCCTGTGTTCTCCCACATCTGGGCAGAGGCTGAGCCTCCAGCCCCAGCCTCCCCAGCACAGGAATGCCGGGTCCATGTTGGTCAGAGCCTGAGGCTTCTGGCTGCAGCGGCCTAGGTCTCTGGGGACAGGGCCTTGGCCTTCCCCTGGCCAGTGCCTCCAGACAGAGCAGGGTGGGTGGGGAGGGGCGGCACCCATGTCCGCCGCAGGCCCCCCCGCCAGCCAAGCTCACCCAATGGGCAGCCCAGCCTGGCAGCACCCGCAGTCCATACTGCGTTTACTTTGTGCAGGTCCTGTGATAAACGTCTTACATATATTATTTCATTTAATCTTTCAACCACCCCATGAAGGAGGTGCTGTTATTACAGACAAGGCAATGGGGGGCTAAAGGAGCTTGCCCAAGTATACGGCTAGCATGTGGTTGTCAAGTGCTGCGTAACAAATCACCCCAACACTTAGTGGCTTAAGGCAACAGCAATTGTTTTATTTTCTCTTATGGTTTCTGTGGGTCCAGAGTTTGGGAAGGGCTTGTGTGGTTTTGGTTCAGGGTCTTTGATGCCACTGTGGACAGATGGTGGCTGGAGCTGGAGCAGATGGGGCTGGCCAGGCATTTGTCTCTCTTCACGTGGCTTCAGGGCTTTAGAAGCTGCTTCACCTTCCATGACCCAGCCTGGGAAGTCAGTGTTACTTCTGCCATAATCACGAGCCTGCCCAGGTTCAAGAGGAGGGAACGTGGACCCCCTTTCGATGGGAAGGGGAGTTAAAGTCCCGTGGTAGGAGGAGCACATCACGTGGGAGATCTCATGGCCATCTGCCACAGTGGTAAGAGGTGGGACTGAAATCCAATGCAGGCAGGCTGACCCCCAGAAACCGAACCCTACCTTGCTCCACTGTGTTGTCCCATTAAAGGCTAAGTCCCCCAGAGCCCTCGGCATAAACCCAAGGACACGGGAGCCCAGACCCAAGACCCCTTGTAAACACAAGATGCCCGTGGGTTCTTCGTTATGGTTGCAACACGGCACCGCAAACCATGCGGCTTAAAACAACAGAAATTGGGTGCGCCTGGGTGGCTCAGTTGGTTAAGCGACTGCCTTCGGCTCAGGTCACATGATCCTGGAGTCCCGGGATCGAGTCCCGCATCGGGCTCCCTGCTCGGCGGGGAGTCTGCTTCTCCCTCTGACCCTCTTCCCTCTCGTGCTCTCTGTCTCTCATTCTCTCTCTCTCAAATAAATAAATAAAATCTTTAAAAAAAAAACAACAGAAATTGATTCTCTCCCGGTTCTGGAAGCTGTAAGTCTGAGATCAAGGTGTTGGCAGGGCTGTGCTCTCTCTGAAGGCTCTAGGGGAGGATCTCTCCGTGCCTCTTCCCGCTTCTGGTGGCTGCTGGAAACCCTTGGCTTGTAGACACACTGCTCCAAGTTCTGTCCCCCGTCTGTCTGTATCTGTGTCTCTTCTCTTCTTCTAAGGAGACCAGCATGTTGGATTTAGGGCCCACCCTATTCCAGTATGATCTCATCTGAACCAATTTCATCTGCAAAGATCCTGTTTCCAAATAAAGTCGTATTCTGAGGTTCTGGGTGGACATGAATTTTGGAGGGAGGGGAGATACTGTTTAACCCAGAACAATGACCCTGTCTGATTTTCCTGTCACACCCTGGCTACTTTTCTAGTCCCTCACATCATTCCCTTTTGGGGGAGGGAACATGGGGGAACATGGCTCCACCCACGGGGACAGGTCCCCAGACATGTCCAGGAGGATACAGCTAGCTCCGGAGGGCCTGGAACTCTGAGCCTGCATGGAGATTGGGGACGGCCCCCTTCACTGGGGAGGAATGTCAAGGGAGAAAAGCCAGCCAGAAGACTTTGACTTGCTGCCAGCGCCTTCCCCACTTCCCACGGTGGGAATGTCACGGAGCCACTTCCCGCACACCCGGCCCTGCTCCTCCCTGACCCTCCCCAGGCACAGAGTGTCCTCTCCTCCAACGGCTCTATTAATATCCCTCATGTGGATGTTCTGGGGCGGCCATTCATGATCTCGGCCTCACGTGTGCGCCCCACTCCAAGCCATTCATGAATGTGACCCTCTGGGCTTGGGCGGCCCCCTCCCTCTCTCCTGTGCCCTTTCTCTGTTTTCTGCCCCTTCCCCCCCTCCCTCCCCTTCTCCATTTTCAGAGCCAGCAGGATCTAATCCACTAAGTGCTTGTTCTTCGGAGTGACCCCCACTGAGTTAGAGGCTGCTGCATTCACATCGTACTGGAAGAGTACAATGTCTGCCTGGGGATGTGCACTGTGCAGCCCTCCCCAGGGACTGCAGTGTGAACAGCGCCCCCTGCAGGTGTGCGAGCAGCAGGAGGAAGCCATT
Source organism: Leptonychotes weddellii (assembly GCF_054177405.1). Lineage (NCBI taxonomy): Eukaryota > Metazoa > Chordata > Mammalia > Carnivora > Phocidae > Leptonychotes > Leptonychotes weddellii. Next base: position 12,259 of record NW_027843700.1, read on the forward strand.
CTTTCCCTGCGTGTAAGGTCCCCTCTTTTGCAGACACGCCCACAACTTCAGTGAGCCTCCCTGACTCTACTGTCTTGACCCTTGGGACAAAGATTGTCAGCGGCTATAGTCCTGTTGGGGGGGGGCAGCCACTCATCAGCACTGAAACCCCCAAATATGCTCATGCTTTCAATTCAACAAGTCTTTCTTGAGTGTGTAGCCTGAGTAAAATTTCTAAAGAAGTGGTTCTCAACCAGGTACAGTTTTTCCCCCACAGGACATTCGGCAATGTCTGGAGACACCTTTGGTCTTCACAATTTGGGTAAGAGGGATGCTACTGGGATGTTGTGGGTGGAGAACAGGGACGCTGCTAAGTATCCTACAGTACACAGGACAGCTCCCCTGACTCCAACAAGGAATAGTCTGGCCCCAAATGTCTATAGGGTGGAGGTTGAGGAACTCACATCTAAAAGGACAAAGGACAAAAAGCCTACACATGTAAAGATTTTTATAGCCACATTATTTTTTTTAAGTAATCTCTACACCCATGTGGGGTTCGAACTCACGACCCTGAGATCAAGAGTTGCATGCTCTTCCGACTGAGCCTATAGCAGCTATTTAAACTAACAGGGCTCCTGAGTGGCTCAGTTGGTTAAGCGACTGCCTTCGGCTCAGGTCATGATCCTGGAGTCCCGGGATTGAGTCCCACATCGGGCTCCCTGCTCAGCAGGGAGTCTGCTTCTCCCTCTGCCCCTCCCCCTCTCATGTTCTCTCTCACTCTCTTTCAAATAGAAAAAAATCAAAAAAAAAATTAAATTCAGTGGATTATAAAATGACCATTTAAAAAGATAAATGTCAGCTCTTTGGCCACATTGAGAACTATATTAAAACTTACATATATATACAAATTCCTCAAATGATTGAACATAGAGTTCCTATATGACCCATCCATTCCATTCCTAGGTATATACTCAAGAGAGATGAAAATGCATGTCCTTGCAAAAACTTGTGCCTGAATGTTCATATTGGTATTATTCATAATAGCCTAAAGATGGAAGTAAGTCGGGCGCCTGGGTGGCTCAGTTGGTTAAGCAACTGCCTTCGGCTCAGGCCATGATCCTG
>NW_027843701.1:0-2155 GCF_054177405.1 Leptonychotes weddellii
TTCTGCATGTGGCTGTCCAATTTTCCTAACACCATTTGTTGAAGAGACTGTCTTTTTCCTTTTTTTCTTTTTCTTTTTTTAAAAAGATTGTTTATTTCACAGAGAGACACAGAGAGAGAGAGGGAACACAAGCAGGGGGAGTGGGAGAGGGAGAAGCCGGCCTCCTGCCGAGCAAGGAGCCCAATGAGGGGCTCAATCCCAGGACCCTGAGACCATGACCTGAGCCGAAGGCAGATGCTTAACAACTGAGCCACCCAGGAGCCCCATGAGACTGCCTTTTTTCCATTGGACATTGTTTCCTACTTTGTCAAAGATTAGTTGACCTTATAGTTGAGGGTCCATTTCTGGGCTCTCTATTCTGTTCCATTGATCTATGTGCCTGTTTTTGTGCCAGTACCATACTGTCTTGATGATGACAGCTTTGTAATAGAGCTTGAAGTCTGGAATTGTGATGCCACCAGCTTTGCTTTTCTTTTTCAACATTCCTCTGGCTATTCAGGATCTTTTCTGGTTCCATACAAATTTTAGGATTATTTGTTCCATTTCTTCAAAAAAAGTGGATGGTATTTTGATAGGGATTGCATTACATGTGTAGATTGCTCTAGGTAGTATTGACATCTTCACAATATTTGTTCTTCCAATCCATGAGCATGGAACGTTTTTCCCTTTCTTTGTGTCTTCCTCAGTTTCTTTCATGAGTATTTTATAGTTTTCTGAGTACAGATCCTTTGCCTCTTTGGTTAGATTTATTCCTAGGTATCTCATGGTTTTGGGTGCAATTGTAAATGGGATCGACTCCTTAATTTCTCTTTCTTCTGTCTTGTTGTTGATGTATAGGAATGCCACTGATTTTGGTGCATTGATTTTATATTCTGCCACTTTACTGAATTCCTGTATGTGTTCTAGCATTTTTGGGGTGAAGTCTTTGGGTTTTCTTCATAAAGTATCATATCATCTACAAAGAGTGAAAGTTTGACTTCTTTGCCAATTCGGATGCCCTTTATTTCTTTTTGTTGTCTGATTGCTGTGGCTAGGATTTCTAGTACTATGTTGAATAGCAGTGGTGATAGGGGCATCCCTGCCATGTTCCTGACCTTAGGGGGAAAGCTCTCAGTTTTTCCCCATGAAGAATGGTATTCACTGTGGGTTTTTCATAGATGGCTTTTATGATATAGAGGTATGTGCCCTCTATCCCTATACTCTGAAGAGTTTTGATCAAGAATGGATGCTGTACTTTGTCAAATGGTTTTTCTGCATACATTGAGGGTATCATATGGTTCTTGTTCTTTCTTTTATTAATGTATTGTATCACATAGATTAATTTGCAGATGTTGAACAAAACTTGCAGCCCAGGAATAAATCCCACTTGGTCGCGGTGAACAATCTTTTTAATGTATTGTTGGATCCTATTGGCTAATATTTTGGTGAGAATTTTTGCATCCATGTTCATCAGGGATATTGGTCTGTAAGTCTCCTTTTTGATGGGGTCTTTGTCTGGTTTTGGGATCAAGGTAATGGGAGCATCATAAAATGAGTTTGGAAGTTTTCCTTCCATTTCTATTTTTTGGAACCGTTTCAGAAGAATAAGTATTAATTCTTTAAATGTTTGGTAAATTCCCCTGGGAAGCCATCTGGCCCTGGGCTCTTGTTTGTTGGGAGATTTTTGATGACTGCTTCAATTTCCTTAGTGGTTATAGATCTGTTCAGGTTTTCTATTTCTTCCTGGTTCAGTTTTGGTAATTTATACATCCAGGAATGGATCCATTTCTCCCAGATTATCTAATTTGCTGTCATATAGTTGCTCATAATATGTTCTTATAATTGTTTATATTTCTTTGGTGTTGGTTGTGATCTCTCCTCTTTCATTCATGATTTTATTTATTTGGGTCCTTTCTCTTTTCTTTTTGATAAGTCTGGCAGGGGTTTATCAATCTTGTTAATTCTTTCAAAGAACCAGCTCCTAGTTTCGTTGATCTGTTCTACTGTTCTTTTGGTTTCTATTTCATTGATTTCTGCTCTGATCTTTATTATTTCTCTTCTCCTGCTGGGTTTAGGCTTTATTTGCTGTTCTTTCTTCAGCTCCTTTAGGTGTAAGGTTAGGTTGTTTATTTGAGATCTTTCTTGTTTCTTGAGAAAGGCTTGTATTACTATATAC
>NW_027843702.1:0-264 GCF_054177405.1 Leptonychotes weddellii
TGAATTCTCTGTGGATTCTCAGGATTTCTTTCCTGAGAGGCTTTCCCCTAATTTGTGCCTCCCTCCTTTTTTTTTTTTTTTTAAAGATTTTATTTATTTATTTGAGACAGAGAGAATGAGAGAGAGAGAGCACATGAGAGGGGGGAGGGTCAGAGGCAGAAGCAGGCTCCCTGCCGAGCAGGGAGCCCGATGCGGGACTTGATCCAGGGACTCCAGGATCATGACCTGAGCCGAAGGCAGTCGCTTAACCAACTGAGCCACCCA
>NW_027843703.1:0-264 GCF_054177405.1 Leptonychotes weddellii
AAAATGTCCAGTTTTTACCAATTATGAGATATGCAAAGAAACAGGAAAATATCTACACATAGTGGGGAAAAGCAGGAAACAGAAACTACCTGAGAAGTCTCAGATGTCAGATTTAACAGATGAAGACTTCTAAGCAGCATTATAAATATGTTCAAAGAACTAAAGGAAACCATGTTTAAATAAATAAAGTATGATATAAGTGTCACACCAAATGAAGAATATCAATAAAGAGATAGAAATTATAAAAAAGCACCAGATAGAAAT
>NW_027843704.1:0-264 GCF_054177405.1 Leptonychotes weddellii
TGGGTTAGCCTGGTGATGGGTATTAAAGAGGGCACATATTGAATGGAGCACTGGGTGTTATATGTAAACAATGAATCATGGAACACTACATCAAAAACTAATGATGTAATGTATGGTGATTAAAATAATAATAAAAAATTTTTAAAAAAAAAAGATTCTGTCTCTCCCTCTCCCTCTGCCCCTACCCCCTGTGCACACGCTCTCGCTCCAAATAAATAAATAAATAAAATCCCAATGGTATTTTTCACAGAAATAGAAAAAACA
>NW_027843705.1:0-264 GCF_054177405.1 Leptonychotes weddellii
ATTAACATAAGAATAAAAAAAATAAAAAATAAAAATAAATAAATAAATAAATAAATAATAAATAAAAAAGAAACATTAATCAAGCATTCCTCAACCTCAAGAAAAGTCTGTTTGTTCCTAATAATCACCATTACATTTCCTAGGTTATCATAGCTATTTATTTAATTTCACTAGAAATCATTGAATTCTCTGACCTGAAACTTCTAAAATCTATTTTTACCCTCCCTTCAAAAATGGATATAATATAAACCTATTGGCATCTTC
>NW_027843706.1:0-264 GCF_054177405.1 Leptonychotes weddellii
CCCCTATGTTTATTGCAGCATTATTTACAATAGCCAAACTATGGAAGCAGCCTAAGGGTCCATCAACTGATGAATGGATAAAGAAGAGGTGATATATATATACAATGGAATACTATTCAGCCATAAAAAGAATGAAATCTTGCCATTTGCAACAACACGGATGGATCTAGAGAGTATAATGCTAAACGAAATAAGTTAGTCAGAGAAAGACAAAGACCATATGATTTCACTCATATGTGGAATTTAAGAAACAAAACAAATGAG
>NW_027843707.1:0-264 GCF_054177405.1 Leptonychotes weddellii
ATTCTAAGAGTGTGGGGTGTCCCCTAGAAGAAGAAGTCTGCGACAAGATTTGTCCTGGTCCAGACCCTGGCCCTGCTTCTCCTGCTCGGATGGTGGACTGCACAGTCCCTGGTGCATTAGGCCACTGGACAGCTCTGGGAGCCCAGAAACAGCCCCAGACTCCCACCAGGAGAGACCGTGGTGGGGGACACAGTGGTGGCTGTGAGGAATGGCCTCCCTGAGTGTGGTCACATCATGCCCTGAACTTGGGTCCACCCAGGAAGA
>NW_027843708.1:0-264 GCF_054177405.1 Leptonychotes weddellii
ATCTAGAACTAATGATGTAATGTATGGGGATTAACATAAGAATAAAAAAAAAATTGTATCAAGATAAAAAAAAAAAAAAAAAAGAACAGCCACTCTGCCGGGTGCCTGGGGGGCTCAGTTAAGCATCCAACTCTTGATTTCTGGTCAGGGCATGATCTCAAGGTCGTGAGATCGAGCCCCGCATCAGACTCCACGCTGGGTGTGAAGCCCTCTCCCTCACCCCCTCCCCTCCGCCCGTGTCTCTCTCTGCCTCTCTAAAAGAAA
>NW_027843709.1:0-264 GCF_054177405.1 Leptonychotes weddellii
GGAGTCTGGAAACAAAGCATGAAACATCTCTACTATATTAAAAATCAAGAACAAATAAACTGAAGGCAGATTCCCTCTGAATGTACTAAGTCATTCTACAGACTTCAGAGGAAACATTTCAAGAAATACGAACTGAAGTTCCATGGTTTATCTTATCTACTAGTAGAGAAATTCAAAGTGCACATTTTATCGATGTACTTTAGGAGATGTAGCACCCCGTGTCCTTCTGAGGTTTGATATCTGGTTCTTTCACAGGTTTCACCA
>NW_027843710.1:0-264 GCF_054177405.1 Leptonychotes weddellii
AGTGTAGCAGTCACATAAGTCCGCTGTGTCCCACCATCTCATGTGTGCAAACCTGGCCTGTGAGGCTCTCTGCCCGGCCCTCCTCTCTTCCCCTACCTGTGAACTCATCCGGCAAGACCCAGTTCAAACGACACTGTCTCTAGGAAGCCCTCCCAATCCTCAGCCCCAAGTACTAAATTATTACACATAATTATTAATGCATGCTAATGGAATCATGAGGACTTTAGTTTATCTGGGTCTGCTCTCCCACTAGTCTAAGAAATC
>NW_027843711.1:0-264 GCF_054177405.1 Leptonychotes weddellii
GCAGATGGCCACCTTCTTGTTATGTCCTTACATGGTGGAGACAGCAAGCTCTCTGGTGTATCTTCTTTTTTTTTTTTTTTTTTTAAAGATTTTATTTATTTATTTGAGACAGAGAGAATGAGAGACAGAGAGCATGAGAGGGAGGAGGGTCAGAGGGAGAAGCAGACTCCCTGCCGAGCAGGGAGCCCGATGCGGGACTTGATCCCGGGACTCCAGGATCATGACCCGAGCCGAAGGCAGTCGCTTAACCAACTGAGCCACCCA
>NW_027843712.1:0-264 GCF_054177405.1 Leptonychotes weddellii
CTAGAATGTACTCTGGCCCTGCCTGACCGTCGGTTCTCTTCCTATCCCCATTGAACTCACCATTATTCAGCCATACTGTCTTCTTAAAAAAAAATATATATATATATATATACATATATGATTTTTATTGAATTATAATTAACATGCAGTGCTAAATTAGTTTCAGATATACAATATAATGATTCAGCAACTAGAAGTTACTCAGTGCTCATCAAGATGAGTGTACTCTTAATCCTCTTTATCTAGTTCACCCATTCCCCCACC
>NW_027843713.1:0-264 GCF_054177405.1 Leptonychotes weddellii
CTCTCCCTAGCACCTCCTCTCCTAGCCAGTTTGGGCTCTTCTAAGTCTCGGTGGGGACCTCCTCGGCCACAAGCCTTCCCTGTGTCCCCCCTTTCCTAGGGCTCTCTTGGCACCCTGTGCCCCTTTCTCGATCCATTCATTCCACCAACGTTTATCGATTGCCTGCTTTGTACCGGGCATGGCCCTAGGGACATCGTAGCGACTATAGCAAAGAAAACCCTCTTGGATAGTAAATTCTCCTAGGTGAGAAAGCAAGAAGCAAGA
>NW_027843714.1:0-264 GCF_054177405.1 Leptonychotes weddellii
CAGTCAAAACCGCCGTCTGAGCTCCTCATTAGTAAAGCCCAGAGATGCCCCATCAGAACGGAGCATGGAGACTCTTAATTGGGTGACATCTCCAGTGAAACTCGCCCTTCCACACCTGCAGGGGCTCGGGCAGGACCTGATGGAAGCAATCCAGCCAGGCTGGGGGCGCGACAGGGCCCCGTTAAAACACGCCGCAAGCAGCCGCTGGAGGATGCCGTCCTTCGTGGTCTTGACTGCTGGTCGTTCCCACGCTAGAAAGAAGCA
>NW_027843715.1:0-264 GCF_054177405.1 Leptonychotes weddellii
ATCAGCTGGTCTTGGGCAAATCACTTAACTTTTCAGGGCCTTAGTTTTTTAATTTTTAAAATAAAGAATTTAGCTTGATCTCTAACACCATTCATATCTATAAAGTTTAATGAGCTTTGATTTATCCTCTGAAAAGTGTCCAATAAATTTCATTCATTCTACAAATGCTTACTGAACACCTATTCTTTTTTTTTTTTTTAAGATTTTATTTATTTATTTGACACAGCGAGAGAGAGCACAAGCAGGAAGAGCAGCAGAGGGTGA
>NW_027843716.1:0-264 GCF_054177405.1 Leptonychotes weddellii
CCTCTCCCCCCTGTTCCTGCTCTCTCTCTCACTCACACTCTCTCTCTCAAATAAAATAGAATCTTAAAAAAAAAAAAAAAGACATGATAAGATGCATAACTTCAAGGGACAGAAAAAGAATATAAGTCCCTTGGATTCCTAAGGCCAAAATGTATGTTTTTTGAGATAAACAAGGAAAGTTTGGGAATTGGTAAAATAATAGATGAATTTTGAATTGCCTCTACAGCTGACTTTTGTTTTGCAAAAGATTGTGAGATAAGGATA
>NW_027843717.1:0-264 GCF_054177405.1 Leptonychotes weddellii
ACTTGTGCTCTCTCTCTCAAAAATAAATAAATCTTTTAAAAAATATTTACACTGTGCATTTGTGTTGTGTCATTGGGAAACTATTGAAGTTTTTAAGAAGGGAAGATGTATGGTATGATTTGCAGTTGAAAATATTGTTCTTAATGGAATATTATGCAGCCATCAAAAGGAATGAGATCTTGCCATTTGCAACGACGTGGATGGAACTGGAGGGTATTATGTTGAGTGAAATAAGTCAAACAGAGAAAGACATGTATCATATGA
>NW_027843718.1:0-264 GCF_054177405.1 Leptonychotes weddellii
ATTTCTGACCTTGCATTTCCTGTGGGGTGAGCTCAGTGAGGCTTTTCAAAGTTGTCTAGATGGGTTCCCATCCTCAGGTGTGGGAACTCCAAGTTGGAGCCAGGTGATGTAAACAAAATAACCATTCAATTTGGCTCCGCCTCTGTGCAAGCCTCCGTGTCCACCTCTACCCCACCCCTCCGCCCCGTTTCCCCTCCACTTGACATTCCCAAAACCCTCTCTCTGTGGGACAAAGCCCTCTTGGCAAACGGCAGGTGGGCCAGG
>NW_027843719.1:0-264 GCF_054177405.1 Leptonychotes weddellii
AGTGAGCTGCTCTTTTACTCCTAAACATTTACTTAGTTGTGCGTGCTGTGTTTAACATTTTGCAGGCATGTTTTCTTGATTCCTCATAAGACTCAGTCTCCCATTTTAAACAAAAGGAGGCTTAGAGATGCCTAGTGACTAGCAGAAGGTTCTAACAGTAGCTGATGGCAGAACCAATATTGAAAATTAGATGGGTCCTAGTCCAAAAAACATGCCCAACTAAACTTTATTCCATGTTATGCTTTTTGCAAAAAAAAAAAAAAA
>NW_027843720.1:0-264 GCF_054177405.1 Leptonychotes weddellii
TAAATCATGCAAGTGAGAAAAGCTAATCATTCCCTCAACAGGGAAACTACGGAGAGCTGTCTTGGTTTTTTTTTTTTTTTTTTAAGATTTTATTTATTTATTCGACAGAGAGATAGAGAGAGTGAGCACAAGTAGGCAGAGTGGCAGGCAGTGGGAGAGGGAGAAGCAGGCTCTCTGCTGAGCAGGGAGCTGGATGTGGGGCTCGATCCCAGGACCCCAGGATCATGACCTGAGCCGAAGGCAGACACTTAACCGACTGAGCCA
>NW_027843721.1:0-264 GCF_054177405.1 Leptonychotes weddellii
CGTGATCCCAAAATCCTGGGATCGAGTCCCGCATCAGGCTCCCTGCTCAGCGGGGAGCCTGCTTCTCCCTCTGCCTCTCTCTCTCTCTCTCTCATGAATAAATAAATAAAATCTTAAAAAAAAAAGTCTCATCAGGCAAATGAGTGGCTCCTGGTCTAACTTCTAGCTGCTATCAATGCAGATGATTCACCCTCTGCCACTGGAGAAGCAGCTCTCCTGAGGCAAGGAGAATGTGTGGTGGCAAGTATTTAGGGGACAAGCTGA
>NW_027843722.1:0-2155 GCF_054177405.1 Leptonychotes weddellii
TGCTGTTACGCAGGCAACCCTGTTTGGGCGGAGTTGCCCTGCGCCCCTGTGTTGGGGGATGGACTCAGTGGGAATCAGTCTTTGGGGCTTTTGTTCTCTGGCGCCTTTCCCTGGCGGCTTTCCGTGTCTCTTCAGCGAGTCAGAGCAAAAGAGACCATTTCCAACCCTCTGCCTCAGAGCAGAGAGACCACAGTCTGTTCTTCAGTGAGCTCTCCAGGCCACACCATCTCCGTTTCTGTCCGTGCTCCTATAAACTGCAGTGTTCTGGGTTGTGTGACCCTCCACAGCGGTCCCAGTCCTGCCTCCAGGTTGGGGCACGTCTCTGCCCTTTGTGCTTCTAAAACAGCCAGCTGTTCCCAGTTCACCCGCACACGACCCCAGCACACCGGGTTTCCATCTCAGAGGCTGCAGTTCGCGTGTGCGTGACCCTGGCGCTCGGGGTTTTCACCCCGGCGGCTGCCCTAAAGTCCTTTCCTGACGCTACCGGTCTGCGAGTCTGTGCCCCATCCGCAGCGCGCGAGGCTGTCACTCACCGGCAGCGTAGGATCCCTATGTCCAGGCACCCTCCCGCTGCCATTTATCCTCCGATATCTGCCCGCAGAATCACGGCTCTCCGCTTCTTACCTCAAAACCTACTGCCTGCGATATTCTGTTTGTAGAGATCCAGATCTTCTTACATCTCAGGCTGGTTTTGTAGGTGCTCAGAGTGGTCTGGTAGATACGCAGCTCAATTCCGGGGACCAGTTGAAATAGGGTCCCCTACTCCTCCGCCATCTTCCCCCCCCTCTAGAATTCTTTTGAATCATTGTCTAATTCTTCCTCAACAAAAACTAACACTGTATATAACACAGAATTCTCTACTCACACAAGCAAACATAAAAGATCTGTAGAACACGCAGTCACTGAAACCACGTCACTGAGTAGTGTTCATTAAGTAGCACACGGAGGCCTTTTACGAAAAACAGAACGCCAGCGTCAGGTCAGGCTGACTACTGCCCTCCACCTGAGAGGCGAGCCCAAATCCCTCCACACTGGGGTAAGTCTGGAGACTTCTGATTTGCAGAAACCCATGTTGAATGGGTATAGAGGGAGGATATTGGGGGATCAAGCCTAACAGAGCAGCCCCCTTTGATGGCAGAAAGTACATTTCTGCAACCGGCGAGGATCGGAGCAGATTTTACAAGGTTCTTCTATGATTGCAAAGACCAAGCCATTAACCCAGCTTTCCTTTTGATATGTGGCTTTCGATATTGTACACAGATGTGACCTGTACAGTATTGAAAGAAAGAACAAAGAAGCAGAGTGCTAAGCCATTCTGGGCAAACTACCACATCAGGTGTGTTGTGTATTTTCATTTTGGCCAAATTTCATTTCAAGTCTTAGGGGCTTTACCCACAATGACTTTGGATTGTGCTGTGCCCCCAGAAAAGGTCCGAGGCATCATGTCTCTCTAGAACCCTGGAGTACAGAAGGGAAATTTTCTTGTGTCCCAGCCAACTTCAGTCCCAAAGAGGAAAATGCTGCTCTGAGCTTGTCATTGAACCTCTAAAGGATTTCCTTCTGTGTTCAAATATTCTATAGTAAATCACTCTGGATGTTATCACGTTTTTTTCTCTTTTTTACTTAAGTTGTGCGTTTTTGAAAGTTTCTATTCCTTGGCCCTGCTGAATCAACCCAAAATAGAGGCCTATTTTGTCTTCTTTTCAACCGTTTTCCGAATCTTGGAGGACGGCCTTAATGCATAAATATTTTCTTTTTCAGGCTTAACACATGGAGTTTGGCCAAAACTTCTTCCCATGGTATGGATTCTGCTATGTGCATTGCAACCAGAACATCCTGAATTTGAAGACCTTGGACAAATTACTAAATCTTTCTGAGCCCAAGTGTTCTGTTTTGTAAAATTGGTGTAGGAAGGCTGTATTGATTATTTGTTTCATAATGTCGTGGGTGAAAAACCATTGATTTAGGTAGAGAGGTTCTTGCGGTTTAGGCTGAGTTGGCCTATCTCAGCTGGGTTTGTACATGTGTGTGAGGCAGGCTGACATGTTGGCAGATGCTAGCTAATCACGGGTGGACTCGCGCATGTGAGGGGGTCAGATGTGACACAGGCGACCGGGCCATAATTTCTCATACTACTGGTGAAGGTCTGTTTACA
>NW_027843723.1:0-264 GCF_054177405.1 Leptonychotes weddellii
CGTGATCCCAAAATCCTGGGATCGAGTCCCGCATCAGGCTCCCTGCTCAGCGGGGAGCCTGCTTTTCCCTCTGCCTCTCTCTCTCTCTCTCTCATGAATAAATAAATAAAATCTTAAAAAAAAAAGTCTCATCAGGCAAATGAGTGGCTCCTGGTCTAACTTCTAGCTGCTATCAATGCAGATGATTCACCCTCTGCCATTGGAGAAGCAGCTCTCCTGAGGCAAGGAGAATGTGTGGTGGCAAGTATTTAGGGGACAAGCTGA
>NW_027843724.1:0-264 GCF_054177405.1 Leptonychotes weddellii
AAGAAAGAAAGAAAGAAAGAAAGAAAGAAAGAAAGAAAGAAAGAAAGAAAGAAAGAAAGAAAAAGAGAAAGAAAGAAAGAAAAAGAGAAAGAAAGAAAAAGAAATCCCTGGGAGCCCTAGGCAAGCACCACGGCTGTAGCATGTAGTTGCTGTTCTGACCACCAGGGGGCTCTTCTCAGGCTGCTCTCCCTCCCGCTCGGGACCGGCACAGAGGTGTTTCAGGACTGTCTATGGAAAGTAACCTGCCCTGGGCGCCGGGAATGC
>NW_027843725.1:0-264 GCF_054177405.1 Leptonychotes weddellii
AGGTTCGTACCAAATGTTTTTAAGGACCGGGGCTGTGAGTGGTTACATCACGTCCCTTCTCATCTTATTGGCCAAAATCCAGCCGCATGACCCCAATCTAACTGAGAAGCAGAAGCTGGGAAATGCGGAGAAGTACATGGATATTTAATCTTTAATTCTCACATCTGTAAAATAATGATTGTAATGTTGATCTTGTGGGCCTATCATAGAAGATAATACTACTTAGCCTAGTGCCGAACATCAAGTAAAAAGCTCATGAAGTGG
>NW_027843726.1:0-264 GCF_054177405.1 Leptonychotes weddellii
CTCAATAGTCCTCTGCCCTCTAATGCTTTTATCAATTTGTGGCACAGAACTGACAAAATTATTCTTTTTTCTTTTCTTTTTTTTTTTTTTAAGATTTTATTTATTTATTTGACAGAGAGAGAGAGCACAAGCAGGGGGAGCGGGAGGGAGAGGGAGAAGCAGGCTCCCCACTGAGCAAGGATCCCAACACGGGACTCGATCCCAGGACCCTGAGATCATGACCTGAGCTGAAGGCAGACGCTTAATGGACTGAGCCACCCAGGC
>NW_027843727.1:0-264 GCF_054177405.1 Leptonychotes weddellii
ATAATTTACATAGAGATCCAGACAAGTTGAGTGGAACTGAGTTGGCCAGTTTTGTAGATCAGTATTTCAGTTTTGTGGCGGCTTTGTGGTACTTTTGAACCAGTAACATTTTTAACTTACCAGGGTGCAAACTTTGGTGTCAGCCATCAGAAAACCCATGGGTCCCCAGTGTTTTGCCTATGGTGCCCAATGAATGAAATGATCCAGTCTGTTCCCATGCAAGGAGGGCGGACATGAAACACACCGTCTCACAAATAATTAATA
>NW_027843728.1:0-264 GCF_054177405.1 Leptonychotes weddellii
ATCACTTCAGAGAGCAGGAGAGCCCAGGATTGAGACAAGACCCACTCACGGACAGTAAAGACACGGTTCTTAATAACTTTGTGCTAAGTTTACCTGCCTGGATCCCTGTGTTTTCTTTCAAGCCTCAGTTATTTTTAAAATTCTTTATCTCCAGCTGGGAAAAATAAAAGTTATTTCCCCCTTTTGGAGCAATTCATTTGGAGAATGGAGTCCTCATTTTTTCACATAACTTGACGCTTTCCGTGGTTTGTCCGTAAGCAGTGG
>NW_027843729.1:0-264 GCF_054177405.1 Leptonychotes weddellii
AGTATATTGTCAAGTTTTTGAACTTTTTCCTAATCTGAAATGTGAGAAATGGTTTTGTAATAGGGTTTTAATTTGTATTTCTCTTACTATTTGTGAATTTGAGTATTTACCCATATATTTAGGGGCCATATTTATAGATCATTTTGTGACTTTGTTCATGTTGCTTGCCTATATTTCTATAGGCAGTTTTGTCTTTGCTCATTTTCATATGTTTGTAGTTAGAGATATTAGGCCTGTATCTGTAATATATGTTCTTATATTGTC
>NW_027843730.1:0-264 GCF_054177405.1 Leptonychotes weddellii
AGTATATTGTCAAGTTTTTGAACTTTTTCCTAATCTGAAATGTGAGAAATGGTTTTGTAATAGGATTTTAATTTGTATTTCTCTTACTATTTGTGAATTTGAGTATTTACCCATATATTTAGGGGCCATATTTATAGATCATTTTGTGACTTTGTTCATGTTGCTTGCCTATATTTCTATAGGCAGTTTTGTCTTTGCTTTCATTTTCATATGTTTGTAGTTAGAGATATTAGGCCTGTATCTGTAATATATGTTCTTATATTG
>NW_027843731.1:0-264 GCF_054177405.1 Leptonychotes weddellii
CTGAGTACAGATCCTTTGTCTCTTTGGTTAGATTTATTCCTAGGTAAAAAAAAAAAAAAGATTTGTTCCTAGGTATCTTATGGTTTTGGGTGCAATTGTAAATGGGATCGACTCCTTAATTTCTCTTTCTTCTGTCTTGTTGTTGGTGTATAGGAATGCCGAGAAAGTGCTTCTTTTAAAGGGGGAATAAAAGGGACAGTCCACAAATAGATTAAAATTAGATTACTTTGGTTATATGTTGATGAAATTCTAACTGTTGAACAC
>NW_027843732.1:0-264 GCF_054177405.1 Leptonychotes weddellii
CTCCCTCTGCCTCTCCCCCTGCTTGTGCTCTCTCTATCTGACAAATAAATAAATAAAATCTTTTAAAAAAAGAAAACTGAAGAAATGGACATCAAGGAGCCATTGATGGAGGCAAATGATCAAGGATCCAGGAAGGATGAGTACAAGGAATGGCATGTGAGTAAGAGGGAAGTCTGAACAAGCGGCAAAAAAAAAAAAAGGCAAGCCCTTTGTGCTCTTACACGTATTCTTACTGTGGATGGTAAGAATTCGTAGTTGTTAGGA
>NW_027843733.1:0-2155 GCF_054177405.1 Leptonychotes weddellii
GAGAGAGAGAGAGAGAGTGAGCAGGGGGGGAGGGGCAAAGGGAGAGGGAAAGCCAGTCTCAAGCAGACTCCACACTAAGCACAGAGCCCGACACTGGGCTCAGTCCCACAACCCTGAGATCATGACCCAAGCTGAAATCAAGCTTAACTGACTGAGCCACCCAGGGCACCCCAAAAGTAAGTCATGTTTAAACAGCTACCTGGATTAAGTAAGAGATGGTTTACAGAAAACTGAACTATCTCCACACAGTAGGATGGACAAACTGACATAGCACCTGAACACTGGATAGAATAATAATTGTTTAGACAATGCTTTGTCTTCTTTTCTCTAGATCTAAAAATGTGTATTATACCAAGGCTGATTATTCTTTGAAGTACAGTGGATCCTTGGCATTAGTGGATTTAACACTCAACAATTTGACCCTTTGGACCAATGAAGGTCTACAATGTATATTAATTATTACTTTTACAAGACATACTTTCAGTTTCAAAGTGACACAAAGTGTAGAAGCTATCTACCTATGCTAGTGCTGGGCCCAGGTGACTATCCTGAAGCTGCAATGTCAGGTGGCTGTATCATTTTCTACAGAGAGCTATGATCATTCTCTACCTGTTCTAAGCATGGTTCCACTTGTGATGAAATTGTGTTTCTTTGAAGATTAAAGTCAGTTCATGGTTAATGCGATATATCATTACAATGATAATGCTTATAATAAGATACATTATTTTTGTGATACCACTAATTTTAATAGCTTTATAAAATGGCTTATACAATATAAGCTCTTTATAGGAAAAATGTTACATTCTAATGATATCAGTAAACTTGGAGATTTAGAAAGACCTTGGGTATCTTCTCTAGAATGGCAAGATTCTACAGCAGTTCATCTTCTTCAGGCTATTTTTTTTTTCTTTCATAGTCAACCTATAGTTTAAATGTGGCTGGATCTCAATGATAACCAAGTGTTCTCATTCTGAAGTTCAAGAATTAAAAAAAGTATTTTTCTCACTAAGAAGCAGAGGGTGTTAGAGTAACACCAAGACTTCTCTCTACTGAAAACAAAAGGGCACTAAAAATTTAAGAGGTGACTGCAAATATGTGATTTATGCCATTATTTTATGTAACACTAAGAAGGAATTTATGTAAAATTAAACTATGACACAATGATTTTTTATCATTTTTAGGAGGTAATACAATATTGAGAAAAAATTTGCATATTAGAATTGATGGAATACAACATATCAAACTAGTCTCCTTGGAGGATTTTTATTCATTCTAATAATGCACAGCTCTTATAATAGTATTTATTCAAAAAATAAAATTCTTAAATGTTTGGGCAGTCTTCTAGTGATATACTACTACTGCCCAAAACATTTACATTTTTTATATTTCTAAAATGCCAAAACCCACTGGTACGTTGAATATATTTATCAGTTGTTGTATAAGACTAATTAATTTGGAGGCACAATAACCACTAGTTTTAAGTAGTAAAGACTGGTAAACAGGATACCCTACTTTGTAAAAAGAAAGACAGTATACTAAAGAGACTGATTTTTATTTATTTACTTTTTTGATATCTGGATGCTGATTTTGTGGATGATTTCAAAGAAAAATATTTCAATAACTATTAGAAGTTTCAGTGATTACTATAACTTTTGGAAACCAATAGTCAGGAGAATTTACTTTGACTAAACTGAGTGGCAATATGAAGCGAAAGGAATTTAGAGGGCATGTATGTTATCAAAATAAATTTTTTGGCAGTGAGAAAAAAAGAACGCTAAAGACATAAGGAGCATGAATACTCAGTCTGGAAAGTTCTGAGAAGGTTCTGCTTTGGCAATGATCTAGGCTGTTTCACACCAATTCTCCCTCTGATAACATGAGAGAAACTGGATAAAATATATTAAAAATATCTGTTAAGAAAGCAGCAGTGCTATTAAGATAGTGAGAGCTTGGGTGTGGGAGATGCAGAAGAACAGGAAAACAAGGTATGCGAGCCCAGCACTTGAAGCTTTCCCCCTCAAGGTGACTGCGGACTTCAAAAGCAGTATCTGTGGCCGAGAACCTGAGCAACAAAGCTTTCAGGAGCCTCACAATGACACAGAGAGAAAAGTAAAGTTCAGGGGCTGCTGGGGATGATGGGTGCTAATAAATACCC
>NW_027843734.1:0-264 GCF_054177405.1 Leptonychotes weddellii
TACCCATAAAATAAAAAGTTAATAAATTGGGGGCGCCTGGATGGCTCAGTCGGTTAAGCATCGACTCTTGATTTTGGCTCAGGTCATGATCTCAGGGTTGTGAGACTGAGTCCTGTGTTGGGTTCTGTACTAGGCATGGAGCCTGGTTGAGATTCTCTCTATCCCTCTCCCTGTTTGCACTCTCTCTCTCAAAAAAAAAAAGTTAATAAATTGAAGTTTATTAAAATAAAAAATATTTGCTTTGTCGAAGACTCCATTAAGAAA
>NW_027843735.1:0-264 GCF_054177405.1 Leptonychotes weddellii
GGCACCTGGGTGGCTCAGTTGGTTAAGCAACTGCCTTCGGCTCAGGTCATGATCCTGGAGTCCCGGGATCGAGTCCCGCATCGGGCTCCCTGCTCGGCAGGGAGTCTGCTTCTCCCTCTGACCCTCCTCCCTCTCATGCTCTCTGTCTCTCATTCTCTCTCTCTCAAATAAATAAATAAAATCTTTAAAAAAAAAAAAGTACCAATAAGGAAATATAAGCTGGTTTACTAAGTTTTAGGGCAAAAGGACTCACAAAAATTTAAC
>NW_027843736.1:0-264 GCF_054177405.1 Leptonychotes weddellii
CAAAGAGCATTAGTAATCATGCAGGAAGACAGAACATTGAAATGCCTTATATATTTCATGAAGCTCCTATCTTAAGTACTATGCTGTCAGTATTTTGTTACACTCTCTCCTTTTATTATAGAGCACCATGCCACCCTCTCTCTGTGTGTGTCTTCCTCACTTCGCATTCGCTAATGTCTTATTGGTAGCTTGCCATTCTGGTGGGATTGGCACACAGTATAAATCAGGTCTTTTATTTATATTCTTGCTTGTCTAGATCCAGGC
>NW_027843737.1:0-264 GCF_054177405.1 Leptonychotes weddellii
CACTTTTAAGAATGGATATTTCAGGGGGCGCCTGGGTGGCTCAGTTGGTTAAGCGACTGCCTTCGGCTCAGGTCATGATCCTGGAGTCCCGGGATCTAGTCCCGCATCGGGCTCCCTGCTCGGCAGGGAGCCTGCTTCTCCCTCTGACCCTCCCCCCTCTCATGTGCTCCTCTCATTCTCTCTCTCTCAAATAAATAAACAAAATCTTTAAAAAAAAAAAAAAGAATGGATATTTCATGTCCCGTGCCTTGTCTTTGTCAGAGC
>NW_027843738.1:0-264 GCF_054177405.1 Leptonychotes weddellii
CCATGAAGAGCAGATGTGTTGGAAATTCTCAGTCCGATACAATGATAGTTGCCATTTGAATGGCATGTCGTGGGAACTGAGGTGGATCTGAGGAACCATAAGTGAGGTAGAGATAGTGCTAGTTAACAGTTAAGAGCTGGGGTCTGCAACGTAGGGCCCATGGGTCAAATCCAGCCCACTGCCCTTTTTTTTTTTTTTTTGGTAAATAAAGTTTTATTAGAACACAGCCATGCTCATTCAGAGCAGAGCCGAGTCATTGTAGCA
>NW_027843739.1:0-264 GCF_054177405.1 Leptonychotes weddellii
CGGCCCCTCCTGGTGGCAGAAGTCCAAGCGCAGGCCATATGGCTTCCTGGAGCGGCTCCCGCGGTTCTGAGCGCGGGCCTCAGCTGTGTCCAGGAGCACACACGCGTGTGCTGATGAGCACGCGTGCACACACGTGTTGTGCGTGTGCGTCTGGGCTCCAGCACCCCTCGGGGCTGCTCCGCTGGGCGTCAGAGGCACAGGAGCCCAGGAAACACCGTCCGCGTGCTCATTTATTTTCCATGTTTGGAAGCAAACAGCTCCTGC
>NW_027843740.1:0-264 GCF_054177405.1 Leptonychotes weddellii
CCTGGCTTTTGGCCATCTGGGAGTTTTCTGCCTGCCTTTTCTGTTGCTCTGTCTACATCTGCTCGTTTCAATTTCCTAATAAACTGACTTGATGCACGATGACATCTCTCCATTAGTCACGTGTTCTATGAGTTTTCCGGCGGCTGCTCGGGCTCCCGCACAGTGAATCCAGCTCTGGTGCTCCTGCAGCCGCATCGCCCTGCAGCCGGCCCGGGGCTGGACCCTGTATCCACAGCCCCCTTCACCGCTGCCCTGAGGGGCCTC
>NW_027843741.1:0-264 GCF_054177405.1 Leptonychotes weddellii
ATCTTCTATGTTTTTTTCAAGCCCAGCTAGTATCTTTATAATCATCATTCTGAACTCTAGTTCCAACATCTTACTAATGTCTGTATTGATTAGGTCCCTGGCAGTCGGTACTACCTCTTGCTCTTTTTTTGAGGTGAGTTTATCCATCTTGTCATTTTGTCCAGAGGAGAATAGATGAATGAGAGAACAATATGCTAAAAAAAATGCTAAAAGTGTAACAATGACCCCAGAAAAATATACACTAAACAAATCAGAAGAGACCCA
>NW_027843742.1:0-264 GCF_054177405.1 Leptonychotes weddellii
AGAAAATCAATTGTCAACACATATTAACATTAGAAAAAAAAGAAATAATAGCAGTCATTTTATTACTCCTGGTGGAAGAATACAACATCTCGCATGTTCTTCATATATGAGGAAAACAAAAACATATTTTTTCACCCCATAAAGAATCAGCAAAATCAAGAGAGTGGAAACTCTATGGGACAATCAGTCTATTCATCAACAGATAAATTGAAAGAAAAACATGGAGGGAAACATATATTAAAAGAAACATAAAAGACTATAGAC
>NW_027843743.1:0-264 GCF_054177405.1 Leptonychotes weddellii
CACACACACACACACATCTAAACTGCTAGGCTGATATATTTTCGGTTTCATCCTGAGCATTGCATGAGTTGTCTCTTTCTGAAACATTGTTCTCTTCACATTCTTTTCACCTAGAAAATTTATATTTCAAATTTTATACTAGATATCTATTTTTTTTTCCCCGGAAAGCCTTCTGTAGCTCCAACAGAATCCTATATTTCCTCCAAATTCTTGTACAATATATTGAGTGTCTGATCCATTAGGCTGTAAACCTTGGTTTAGCAC
>NW_027843744.1:0-2155 GCF_054177405.1 Leptonychotes weddellii
AAGCTCTAATGGTACCAAAGGTTCAGAACTGCTGTAAGAATTAAATGAACTAACGCATACACATGCGTTAGCCCAGTGCCTGGCCACGAGTTTAAGTATTCACCACCTGTGAGCTCTTATCAGTAAGTATATACAGCTGAGTGCAAGTGCTGGGCAAGACAGCGCAGGCCTGGGCTCTCCCCTCACCCATTCTTTCCATGTTCCTCCCACCCAAATCCCGCAGGAGGAGGTAAGATAATTCAATACTAAACAGCACCAGGGTCCCTGGAGCTGATAGCGTATGAAGCGGGATAAGAGAACAGAAGAAAAAAAGGAGAATCCAAGAACAGCAGGAAAAGTGTGGCGTCCTGCAGCAGAGGCAAAGGGGTGCACACATTTTCCACTAAACAGGAAGCGGCAGAAGGATGCCTGGTTCATTCCAAAATGGGTTTCTTATAAGGAAGCAGCATCCTGAAAGAGGATGAAGGGTACAAGGGATTTCACATCTTCTATCCATGAAAGTTCCACCCACGTAATTCTCCCTTTCCAAATATCATAGGAGTTCCCTGAGTTAGAAATACCCCCATAGCTGCAAATACCTGCACTGTCTCTCCTTAATTCCCCATGTGGTAACCAAGTTGTGGGGAAAAGGAACTTCCCAGTGCAGGGCATTCGGAAATACTGACCTCATGTTTCTTCACCCTGAGAGGAATTTTACACATACTATGTTTCCCTGCTCTCATCTCGTTCCCTTTTCCTGTTTCATACACTTCAGTTAAAAGACACACAGACACACACACACAGTCATGTTCCATTTTCTCCATCCTTCTTTTCCCCCATTAGTAAACCAAGGCGCACTGATCATACAGGTAAGTGTATGAAGGACAAAGCTGACATTTATGTGAAAGTCTAGAGTAGATGGGTAGAGGCTGTGTGCCAGCTCTGTAACCATGATAAGTCAATCACTGAGAGTCAGTCACTTAATCTCCATGAGCCTCAGTTTCTTCATCTGTACAATGGGAGGGATAACCCCTGCCTAATAGATTCAATGACATCAAATATGCAAATTCTTGGTTCAGGGCTCAAAACGTTAAGAGAATGCACAATAAAGGATTGCTATTATTATATACCAAAATTATACACGTCTGTGTCCTTCAGAGTACCCAAAGTTTACCAACAGAAATACTCCCAAGAGAATTCATTTTTTCCACCTTTTCTTCCTATTAAACCTAAAGGTCCCTTACAGCACTCATTCCTCCCACCAAAAGAACCAACTTAAGCAGAAGATAAGCTGTCTTATTCAAGCATGGTTCGTCTGCTTTGTTTAATCAATTGCACTGTTTTCCATTATTGTACCACATGTTTGACATTTTGGCACCGTAAGTGAAGAAACATTCTGGGTTCAGCCTGGGGCCTAACCTTCGTCACATGATTTTCGTTGCTGCTTCTGTAGAATTTTTTCTGTTTTCCAAACCCATTTCTGGAAGAAAAGCAGTCTGTAAATAGGAAACCATGCATGCTTTCTTTTTAAATTCCCAACATCTAGAAATAACATCTACTCTTACCAGCAATTCAACTATGAAAACATAGTGAAAGAAATGATTTTTGAATTAAATAAGAAAGGTTTCTCTCAAAAAAAAAGTGGCTTTTGCTGTCCTAAAGCTTGGGCACAATTTTTAAAGGAATTCTATAAAAATATAAGATCTGAATTTTCTATTCCTGATAATCTAAACAATTAAAGTTTATAAAGTTAAAGACAATTGCCAAAAATCTGTTTATTTCCTTGTCAATTTTAAAATGAGATCGCAAAAACAAGAAATGCAATTTTTCATTGGCTAATTTTTTTTATTTTCTTCTCAAGATTTTATTTATTTGACAGAGAGAGACACAGAGAAAGGGGGAACACAAGCAGGGAAAGTGGGAGAGGGAGAAGCAGGCTTCCCGCCGAGCAGGGAGTCCGATGCGGGGCTCGATCTCAGGACCCTGGGATCATGACCCGAGCCAAAGGCAGACGCTTAGGGACTGAGCCACCCAGGCGCCCTCCTTGGCTAATTTTAAACTAATATTTAAAAGCACAATGAGGGGCGCCTGGGTAGCTCAGTTAAGCGGCTGCCTTCGGCTCAGGTCATGATCCCAGGGTACTGGGATAGAGCCCCACATCGGGCTCCCTGCTCGG
>NW_027843745.1:0-264 GCF_054177405.1 Leptonychotes weddellii
CAACGCTCTCCAATCCTTTCTATATCACCCCAGAGAGGTTTAATAGTTACAATATCTATCACATATATATCTTTTAAAATTTCATACAGATGATAGCATCTTATACATACTGCTCTGATTTTCGTTTTTTATTTTTGAGATCTTTGTATATGAGTACACATAGATTGCATTATTCCTTTTTAGTGGCTCTGTAGAATTACATTTTAAGGACATATTGCAAGTTACATAACCATCACTCCATTGATAGACCTTTTGGTTATTGTC
>NW_027843746.1:0-264 GCF_054177405.1 Leptonychotes weddellii
GTGTTTATCAACATAATCATTTGCTCCTATGCCAAATTATTCTTCTCAATGTCAGAAAGCAAATAGTTCTTTTTTACTTATAAATATGTTTTCAAGTGTGCAGATTAATTTAAGTGAGTTATTAATGTAGTTTTTATTAGAGCCATTAAATTGTGAATTAATTTGAAATGATTGTATTACTTTTCCAATGTTTCCCTAATATAGTTTCAGTCCTAGGGAAAAGAGATGTTTGTGAAAGTAACTATTGTCCTCAGCAATATGAAC
>NW_027843747.1:0-264 GCF_054177405.1 Leptonychotes weddellii
CAAGGCTGGTCCCAAAGCACCAAAACTTGCTTTATGCAAACAGTCTGTCTGAGACTCTCACCAAGAAAGCCCCAGCTTCTCTATCAAGACCTTTGCACAATGGAGCAGGTTTGCCTCCAAACTCATGGTCATGCACGGATTTTTTTTCTCCTTTGTAAAAAAAAATTGTTTCTCCTTTCTGCCTCCTGTGAGTGTAAAAAGGGACCGGAGGTTTACCTCTCCGGAAGTGGCTCCAAGACAACTTCTAAATTCTATGACAGAGAC
>NW_027843748.1:0-264 GCF_054177405.1 Leptonychotes weddellii
ACCTCATCCTGCCTCCACGACAGGCCACGTATCCTGAGCCTTGGTTAAGAAAATAGGCTACCGGCTTTAATTCTTACTTCAAAATAGCGCTTTAAAATATGAAAACATTTGGGGCGCCTGGGTGGCTCAGTCGTTAAGCATCTGCCTTCGGCTCAGGTCATGATCCCAGGGTCCTGGGATCGAGCCCCGCATCGGGCTCCCTGCTCAGTGGGATGCCTGCTTCTCCCTCTCCCACTCCCCCTGCTTGTGTTCCCTCTCTTGCTC
>NW_027843749.1:0-264 GCF_054177405.1 Leptonychotes weddellii
ACTTATCACTGTCAACTCACTTTCTATGATTTATGTATTTATAAGATTTTACATTTTTGTAACCGGTAATTTTTCCATTTAATTATAATTAAAACCCTACTATGGTAGTTACAGACTTTAGGTATTCCTGAAAATTTTACTTCTAAAATTGTTCTATTACTGTTATCATTCCTACTTTAAATTCACATGAAAAGCAAAAATGAATGTTAGCCTAAATATAGGGCAATATTGTTTTTGTTTGGTTGATAATTTACAAGACAAAAG
>NW_027843750.1:0-264 GCF_054177405.1 Leptonychotes weddellii
CCATTTCTGCCCAAGAGCTGGACACTTGGGAAGGTAGACTTAGATGAAAACTCAGTTCCTGCTTACTTTACCCTTTACATTCTGCTATTTCCAAGCAGAGTTTGCATTAGCTAAACATTCTTACAAATGGAATAGAGTCATCACTAAAATTAAAATATTCAGGGGCACCTGGGTAGTACAGTTGGTTAAGTGTCTAACTCGGTTTCGGCTCCAGTCACGATCTCAGGGTCATGAGATCGGGGCCTGCATTGGGCTTCCTGCTCA
>NW_027843751.1:0-264 GCF_054177405.1 Leptonychotes weddellii
CCTCTAGTGAGCGTCTCCGAGCCTGTTTCCTGGGTGATAGCCACACATACTCTCTACTTTACACATAGCATGATGCCTGGCCTATAACAAGAACTCAGTAGGGGCGCCTGGGTGGCTCAGTCGGTTAAGCATCTGACTTGATTTCGGCTCAGGTCATGATCCCAGGGTCCTGGGATCGAGCCCCGCGTCGGGCTCCCTGGCACACAGCGACCATGTGCCAGAAAGGTAATGGGCAGGCTTTAGTCCATCTGGGAACGTAGGACA
>NW_027843752.1:0-264 GCF_054177405.1 Leptonychotes weddellii
ATCCAGCTGAATTCCTGAGAGGAGACGAAATCCAGGTCTCCTACTCCTCCGCCATCTTGCTCCGCCCCCCCGTTGACTGTTTCCTTTGCTGTGCAGAAGTTTTTAATCTGGATGAAGTTCCAAAAGTTCATTTTTGCTTTTGTTTTCCTTGCTTTTGGAGACATGTCTTGAAATAAGTTGCTGTGGCCAATGTCAAAGAGGTTACTGCCTGTGTTCTCCTCTACAATTTTGATGGATTCCTGTCTCACATTGAGGTCTTTCATC
>NW_027843753.1:0-264 GCF_054177405.1 Leptonychotes weddellii
ATGACCTGTCACACCAGTGCTATTTTAAAATCTAGCTTTAGGGGTTTTTGTTTTGGCAACTTTCTTGTGGGCTGGTCCTCGTTTATAAAATAAAATACTTCGCTGGGAATTTAGTGTGGAAGCTTGCAACTTAGAAACCATGTTAACCAGGAGACTAATTACTTTTTTTGATTGTGATTAAAAGACATGGAATTTGACTTTGGGCATTGATAATTAATTCTACTTTCTAGTCAAAGCACCATTTCTTGTGGATTTAAAGAAACC
>NW_027843754.1:0-264 GCF_054177405.1 Leptonychotes weddellii
ATGACCTGTCACACCAGTGCTATTTTAAAATCTAGCTTTAGGGGTTTTTGTTTTGGCAACTTTCCTGTGGGCTGGTCCTCGTTTATAAAATAAAATACTTCGCTGGGAATTTAGTGTGGAAGCTTGCAACTTAGAAACCATGTTAACCAGGAGACTAATTACTTTTTTTGATTGTGATTAAAAGACATGGAATTTGACTCTGGGCATTGATAATTAATTCTACTTTCTAGTCAAAGCACCATTTCTTGTGGATTTAAAGAAACC
>NW_027843755.1:0-2155 GCF_054177405.1 Leptonychotes weddellii
TCATGACCTGAGCCGAAGGCAGTTGCTTAACCAACTGAGCCACCCAGGCGCCCCGAAAATCTTTTTTAAAAAAGGGACATTCACATTTTTTTTATAGTTTTTGATATAGCCAATCACTTTCCAAAAATGGCTGTACCAGTTTACATTCCTTCAGGAATGTAGTTCATTTTTTAAAAGATTTATTTATTTATTTGAGAGAGAGGTAGTAGCCCTGACACGGGGCTTGCTCTCACAATTCTGAGATCACAACCTGATCCAAAACCAAGAATCAGAGGCTCAACTAACTGCACCACCCAGGCACCCCCGAATGTAGTTCATTTTCTTTTTTTTTTTTTTTTTAAGATTTTATTTATTTGAGAGAGAGAGAATGAGAGACAGAGAGCACGAGAGGGAAGAGGGTCAGAGGGAGAAGCAGACCCCCACTGAGCAGGGAGCCCGATGTGGGACTCGATCCCGGGACTCCAGGATCATGACCTGAGCCGAAGGCAGTCGCTTAACCAACTGAGCCACCCAGGCGCCCCTGTAGTTCATTTTTAATTATTCTTTTCATTTTACTAATCTTAATAAAATAGTAGATGAGTGTTTCTTTAGTTGGGTAGCTTATAAACACAAAGAATGCAGTCACCCAGCTGTTCAGAACGTGGCCATCTAACCCTGCACCCATGTAGTGCCTAATTAAGACCAAGGACAAAATAAAACAAGCTTTTGAGATGCCAAGAATAGTTGTCACAAAAGCCATAAATTAATGCGAACACCATAGTCACAGCGGACTTTGTTCAAGCTCCTGCACAGAAATGGTTTTCACTTATTTTAATTGCTTTAATTTCCATAGCCGACTGAAAGAGGTTACAGTGTCGGGGCACCTGGGTGGCTCAGTCGTTAAGCATCTGCCTTCGGCTCAGGTCATGATCCCAGGGTCCTGGGATCGAGCCCCGCATCGGGCTCCCTGCTCGGCGGGAGGTCTGCTTCTCCCTCTCCCACTCCCCCCTGCTGTGTTCCCTCTCTCACTGTGTCTCTCGCTGTCAAATAAATAAATAAAATCTTTAAAAAAAAAAAAAGAAAAGAAAGAAAGAGGTTACAGTGTCTTTTATAGTTTTGTCTAGTGATGACTGTGAGATGGTAGTGGCCAAGAAAACGGAGAAATCAAAGATGACTTCATTTCTAGACATGGCTTGTCTTACATAAAAATAATAGACTAGAAGTCAACTTCAAGCATTATATTTTCTCCATCTTATGATTGACAATAACTCACTACTACTAAAGTCTTGGATTCAGACACATTGCAACTAAACCAACTACTTGGCAAGTTTATGTGCAGTTTATTCTTTGGTATAATTTTTTCTCGTTTGAAAATCTGAGTTTATCTAGAAATCAACATTACATATCTGCTGGATTTTTTTTTTTTTTTAAGAGAAAGTGTGGAGGGGACGGACAGAGGGAGAAGGAGAGAATCCTAAGCAGGTTCCATGCTCAGCACAGAGCCTGATGCGGGGTTCGATCTCATGGCCCTGAGATCATGACCTGAGCCAAAACCAAGAGTTGGACACTTAACTGACTGAGCCACCCAGTTGCCTGTCTGCTGGGCATTTTATTTAATTTTACTTACTATATATTTTTACTTAAGTTTTATTATTATGCAAATAGTACCTGATTCTTAGAAAAATTAAAACTTACGACTAAGTCCAAGAGAAGAGAATAAAAACCTTTAATAATTCTACCCTGTAGAGATAAGTGCTATTACTCTTGGCTATTTTTCTGTCTCTGTGTGTTTTAAACAAAATAGGATCATTGTTGTACCTACTGTTTTATTATCTACTTTAAAAACATAATGTAGGGCGCCTGGGTGGCTCAGTTGGTTAAGCGACTGCCTTCAGCTCAGTCATGATCCTGGAGTCCCGGGATCGAGTCCCACATCAGGCTCCCTGCTCAGCAGGGAGTCTGCTTCTCCCTCTGACTCTCCCCCCTCTCATGCTCTCTCTATCTCATTCTCTCTCTCAAATAAATAAATAAAATCTTTTTTAAAAAAAAAAAAAAACATAATGTAGGGGGCACCTGAGTGGCTCAGTTGGCTAAGCCTCTGCCTTCGGCTCAGGTCATGATCCCAGGGTCCTGGGATCAAGCCCCACATTGGGCTCCCTGCTCAGCGGGAAGTCTG
>NW_027843756.1:0-264 GCF_054177405.1 Leptonychotes weddellii
GAACTCTTAGTTTGTTTCTCAGAGTCCATAGTCTCTCATGGTTCATCTCCCCCTCCGATTTCCCCCCTTCATTCTTCCCCTCCTGGCAGAGTCATTCTTTACTGGAGGGGTGATAACTGGGAAGAGCTTCATCTACCAAACCCTTTTAAGAGCATTTTTGGAAACTTCACTCAATTTTAATAAGAAAACTATAGAAGAGGTGCAGATGTCCTCTAATCCTTACAGCAGTGCAGTGGAGATTGACGAACCAAGTGGGCTTATTAA
>NW_027843757.1:0-264 GCF_054177405.1 Leptonychotes weddellii
AAAAAAAATGGGCCAAAAACTTTAGCAGACACCTCACTAAATAAGATATACAAATAGCAAATAAGCCCATGACATCATATGTCATTAGGAAAATTCACATTAGAACAACAATGAGATACTGCAACATACCTCTTAAAATGATCAAAATCCAGAACAGTGATGACCCCAAATGGTGGCAAGGATGTGGAGCAACAGGAACTCTCATTGTTGGAATGCAAAATGGTATACCTACACTGGAAGATAGTTTGGCGGTTTCTTAAAAAA
>NW_027843758.1:0-264 GCF_054177405.1 Leptonychotes weddellii
AAAACAAGATGTCAGCCGGGCTGCATTGTTTCTGAAGGCCGTAGGAAAGAGTTTCCTCATCTTTTTTTTTTTTTTTTAAAGATTTATTTATTTGAGAGAGCGAGAATGAGAGAGAGAGAGAGAGTACATGAGAGGGGGGAGGGTCAGAGGGAGAAGCAGGCTCCTCGCTGAGCAGGGAGCCTGATGCGGGACTCGATCCCGGGACTCCGGGATCATGACCTGAGCCGAAGGCAGTCGCTTAACCGACTGAGCCACCCAGGCGCC
>NW_027843759.1:0-264 GCF_054177405.1 Leptonychotes weddellii
AAGTTCTGACAAGGAAACATGTTAAGGGAGATTAGAAAACCTTTAAATAGGCTTTAAATATCATATTTATAGACAGTCTACGTTTACCTGAACCTCGTTAAGTAGCAGTAAAAACAGGTGGGGTAGAAAAAAACAGAGGCTTCAGTGTAAACAGGTCTTGGTTCAAAACTCTCTGTGTTTCATTTTGATATAAGATCTTTTAGATGAGGCTAAACTACATCTCTGTTTTTCAGTGGGGCTAATGGGCCTAATACTATTTCTTAG
>NW_027843760.1:0-264 GCF_054177405.1 Leptonychotes weddellii
ACTCAATGTTAAAATTTGAGCTCAGATGTCAATCTCCTTCCAGAAACCTTTCCTGATCCCCCAGCGTTGACGTATGGGGCCATCCTCTCTTCCTCATTCTGGTTCCTCAAGTTCTTTCCTAGCCATCTATTTCATCAGTCCTTACTCTTTCTTCAAAATGCAACTAAGGTCCATCCTCATTAGCATGCCAGTGTCTCCATTCTCAGGCCTGGGGACACTCCTCTATGTTCCATGAGTACCCCATACCTCTATTTTAGTGCTTAC
>NW_027843761.1:0-264 GCF_054177405.1 Leptonychotes weddellii
CAGAGCCACGAGGGCCATGTGTTCCCTGCCTCTGTTAGGAGCCGGCTATCTGCTGCCCAGCGACTGGGCCCTGCTGTGCTGGTTGCCCATTAGGGGCTGACAGGAAAGAGCCAAGGAAGAGTCCTAGCAGACACCCAGCTGACCGCTTGTTGTGGATAAGTTTTGTTTTTTTTTTTTTAAGATTTTATTTATTTATTTGACAGAGAGACACAGTGAGAGAGGGAACACGAGCAGGGGGAGAGGGAGAGGGAGAAGCAGGCCTCC
>NW_027843762.1:0-264 GCF_054177405.1 Leptonychotes weddellii
AAAACAGCATCTACTTAAAGGGATTTATGACTAAAATTGCTTATTTTTCTACAGAGTTGTCTGCTGGTTCTCAGCTTGAAGAAGATTCTACAGTCCTTATTGATCCTTTTTCTTGGCGTTACCATTTTTTGAAGCAAAGTTAACCTAGTTTGCTAGTTTGAGCTTTCTTTTTGGCCTTCTTTAAAAAAAAATTTTTTTTAAGTCTATAAACTAGACAAGAGATAGTTCTACAATGTCCAAGTCATTCCAGCAGTCATCTCTCGG
>NW_027843763.1:0-264 GCF_054177405.1 Leptonychotes weddellii
AAAATGAAGAAAATAATCCCATTTACAACTGCATCAAATACAATATACTTATGAATAAATAAAACCTAGGAATAAATTTAACCAGGTAGGTAAAATATCTGTACACTGACAACTTTAAGCCATTAATGAGAGAAACTGAGAAAAATAAAGATATTTTGTGATCATAATCAGAAGGAATTCATATTGTTAAAATGTTCCTGCTACCCAAAGCAATCTACAGATTCAGTGTAATCCCTATCAAAATCCCAATGGCATTTTTCCCAG
>NW_027843764.1:0-2154 GCF_054177405.1 Leptonychotes weddellii
CCCAACATCTGTAAGGCACATCTTGTATGTCATCACCTAGTACAACAATGTTACAAGTGAAGACACCGAGGCTCAAAGATGATTAAAGATGACCAAAGCCACAGAGTCCTGGGTATCTAGTCCCTCATCCACAGACTTCCAGGTTAGACCTCTTTCTACTCTACCACAATGCCTCTCTGTCAGGCCCCCAAAAAACCTCATACGTTCCTGACCCACAGAAGTATTAAGTAAAAGAAATGTTTATACTTATACAGGAAAAAAAAAAATCCACAGATCAAAATGCGTGGCCAACTTCAGGGGTCTGCAGTAACACTCCAAAGTGAAGACCTCATCTTTTCTTCCAACTTCAAATCACAAAATATATTCAAACCATGTGCTCCATCTAGTGGATTAATGGAAGATCCTCAGGGTGAGGGAAATTTTTAATACTGCTCAACTCACACAACCCTGAAGCATTCATTTGCAGGAGTCAAGGCTGAACTCATTCCAACTGGTTAAAACTGTACTCCAAATCTTCTCCCTCCCCCTCTTCCCCAGTTTTCCCCAACACAAGTCAGTGAGGTGGGTCATTTCACTGGTAATCAAGGTAAAAGCTCTCAGCAGGTACACACCCAGCAAGTGTAACTCAGACCTGACTCTGAAGCTCATGGACATTCCATAGCCTCTTGATATCACTACAGTTACTAATCCTCATCCTAAGTCCAAGAGCAGACCTTCCTCTCAAAGAAAAGAACAAGATGTGGTAGGAAAAAACCCAGGCTACCTATACACACTTACTAGAATGGCTGAGATCAAAGACAGACCTATAGCAAGTGTTGACACGGATGTGGAGGAAAGGAACTCTAATACAAAGATAGGCTGTTGGAGGAATGTAAAATGGTACAACCACCTTAGAAAATATTCTGGCAGTTTCTTAAAAGTAAACATTCATCAACCACATGACCCAACCATTCTACTGCTATGATATTTACCCAAGAGAAATTAAAACATGCATCCATACAAAAGCTTATACACAAAATTCATGGCAATTTTATCTGAAATAACCAAAAACTGGAAACAACCCAAATGTCCAGTGAACTGATGGATGGATAAATTATAGTATATCCACATAATCAAATGTTACTCAATGAAAAGGAATGAATTATTGATACATACAACATGTATGAATTACAAAATAGTTATGTGAATGAAAGATGCCAGAGCAAAAAGGTTTGTAACATATGATTGCATTTTTATAAAACCTAATTTATATAAACAGAAAGCAGATCTGTGATGATGTAGGGCTGAGGAAGGAACAAGAGGGACGGGTTACAAAAGGACATGAGGAGACTTTTGGGGGTGATGGATATGTTCATTATCTTGAATGTAGTGATGATTTGACAGATGTCAAAACGTAGCCTATTTTACATTTTAAATATGTACAGTTTAATGTATATCAATTTTCCTCAATAAAGCTTTTTAAGGGGGAAAAGTCTTTATGGTAACATTTTCACATAAAGACTCAAATGTATGCTCTCTTGTCATTAGCTTCAATCAATCCAATTCAGACTCTGCTCTAAAGTTATCAAAATACCTGGTATTACTAATTATGAAGCTGAATAGCTGATGTTATGCCACTTTTAACTCAAGACAAAACTGACTTCTGAGAAAAGCGAAGAAGAACATGCATTTCACCCTCTCTGTCCTTTGAAAACCAAGAGGATTTGAGTTTTCCCCACGTGCCATTTTTGGCTTCTCTCATGGGAAAGCACATTTACACTCAAGCCTGTGCATGTGTGTATTCTTCAAAGGCGGATTAAAAAAGGAAAGGATAAGTAGTGCCTAGAAATTACAGAGCACTAACAGAGAACCAAAGTTCTCCTAATTCCACCATGAGAACTGCTCAAAACACAAGGAAAAACTCACAAATACAGTATCTATTGGATATCCTGGAAGCTATACACATTCAGTACATGAAAAGTACTATTTCACATCATCTTCTGAATGACTTAAAACATAAAAATAATTTAACTTTTTAATCCACTCAATTTATATCTACTCACTTTCTCAGACAAAAAAAATCTGTGCTATTGCATTTGCTATATCTAGCATGAATTACTAAAACCTTTCAGGAAACATCTTTTATAGATTAATTTTAATGCATTATTTTATTTT
>NW_027843765.1:0-264 GCF_054177405.1 Leptonychotes weddellii
ATCACTTCTAACAATTCTAGTGTTTTTAGAAAGATTTGCACTCAATCTGGCTTGCTTTCTTGTTTCTGCTAAGAGTACCATTTTTCTCATCCTCTTATTCATGGTTTCTTTCTCCCATTTTTTTTAAAGATTTTATTTATTTGTCCGAGAGAGAGAGAGAACACAAGTAGGGGGTGGGGCAGGCAGAGGGAGAAACAGACTCCCAGCTGAACAAGGAGCCCGATAATGGAACTTGATCCCAGGACCCGGGATCATGACCTGAGC
>NW_027843766.1:0-264 GCF_054177405.1 Leptonychotes weddellii
CTTCTGCATCTTAGTATTATATGCTTAGATACTTCATTCACCTTTTTTTCCTTCTTTTTCTTTTGTTTTTCTCTTAATACATGTATGTAACCCAGAATGACTGACCTTAAAGACCAACACATATGAGATCCACTGTTTGCTGCCAGTACAATTCTCAAGGAGTCATTCATTTCTTAAAAATTACTGGGCAGTGAATCCAGAGACATCCCAAAACACCAAAGACGTGTTTTTGTGGCTGTTTTGGGGATTGTTTGTCATTGCCAA
>NW_027843767.1:0-264 GCF_054177405.1 Leptonychotes weddellii
AGATCATATGATACATGTCTTTCTCTGTTTGACTTATGAAATATGTTTGTTTTAAGGTGAGGAATGGGTATCTGCTGTTATTTTCCTCCCAAATAATGAAGCAGTTGTTCTCTTACCATTTATTTATTTTCTTCCGCTAGTTTGAATACTAAAAGGTAACATTTCAGAAGTCCTAGTAACACATGGGTCTGTCTATTGCTGGACTCTGTATGCTACTTCAAATAAATATTAGGCTGCCTTATTCCTCATTGTGAAATTGACATA
>NW_027843768.1:0-264 GCF_054177405.1 Leptonychotes weddellii
ATCTTCCCCTTCTGTGAGCTGGGGAGAAATCACAAGTAAAATAATGCATGCACACATGCGTGTACGCAAGGGTGCACACACACCAGGGAAAACTGACCTCCCCCTCCACTCCATACACGCATGGGTGCGTGCACACAGCCCCGAGTCACAGGGAAGGAGCTTCATTCTGAACCGGTGAAAACTGACCGGGCTCCATTTGCATCTTATGCAAATAGCTGGTCCAGAAAGATTCCCTTTATTAAAAGATGGATTTCATAAGAAAAG
>NW_027843769.1:0-264 GCF_054177405.1 Leptonychotes weddellii
CGGACACCTTGGGCGAGGGCATGACGCTGAAGGTGTTCATGATGCGGTCTGGGTACTCCTCCCGGATCTTGCTGATGAGCAGCGTGCCCATCCCGGACCCCGTGCCGCCCCCCAGCGAGTGGGTCAGCTGGAAGCCCTGCAGACAGTCACAGCTTTCTGACTCCTTCCTCACCACGTCCAGGACCGAGTCCACGAGTTCAGCTCCCTCTGTGTAGTGGCCCTTCGCCCAGTTGTTGCCCGCGCCACTCTGGCCTGCCAGAGGGA
>NW_027843770.1:0-264 GCF_054177405.1 Leptonychotes weddellii
AGGTTCGTACCAAATGTTTTTAAGGACCGGGGCTGTGAGTGGTTACATCACGTCCCTTCTCATCTTATTGGCCAAAATCCAGCCGCATGACCCCAATCTAACTGAGAAGCAGAAGCTGGGAAATGCGGAGAAGTACATGGATATTTAATCTTTAATTCTCACATCTGTAAAATAATGATTGTAATGTTGATCTTGTGGGACTATCATAGAAGATAATACTACTTAGCCTAGTGCCGAACATCAAGTAAAAAGCTCATGAAGTGG
>NW_027843771.1:0-264 GCF_054177405.1 Leptonychotes weddellii
AGTGGACAAAGAATACTGTGAGGAAGTAGTGCTGTGAGGGGGAAGGGAATGAACTGGATAGTACAAGCACCTTGAAATTGCCAATCCCAAATGTGTTGTGTCTCCTAATTAACACCAGCACAGTAACAGTTATCAACACAAAGGGCGGATTCATCATGAGAGGGAAGCTCTGAGAGAAACAGGGAAGGAGAGAGTTCTCTGTGGAAGAGACAGTTATAGGAGGATAAAGAGCCCCATATGCCTATTTCTACCAGGTAGAGACAA
>NW_027843772.1:0-264 GCF_054177405.1 Leptonychotes weddellii
GGCTGTGAGCCTGATAGTCACCAGGGAGAACCCCGAAAAAAGCCCTATCACTGTCCTGCACCAGCGTGTGCATCACGGTTTATACAAGCAGACCTTTTTATAGAGAGCCGCCCGAAATGCCCGTTGAAAAGAACGTGGTTAGGAAAATCATGGTATAGTCTTACCTTTTAATATTACTCTGTTGTTAAAGTTATGTTTTTGAATTTTGAGTGGGAAACAAGAAAATGCTCATGATCCAGGTTCATAAAGCAGGGGCATAAAATA
>NW_027843773.1:0-264 GCF_054177405.1 Leptonychotes weddellii
AGAAAGAAGAAAGAAAGGAAGGAAGAAAGAAAAAGAAAGAAAGAAAGAAAGAAAAAAAGAAGAAGGAAGGAAGAAAAGCAGCACCTGCAGAGTGCAAGGGGGTGGGACTTGGTGTAAGTGGTTTAGGCTGCCATTGTTGTCACTGTGCTGCTTACTGAAGTTAGTGTAAGCTGAGGGTTAGGGGAGGGAGCTGATGCCAGTTCCTTCCCTCATCCCAGGAGAGGAGCGTTCGCTCCTGCTGCTATACAAGAAGCCCTCCCAGAA
>NW_027843774.1:0-264 GCF_054177405.1 Leptonychotes weddellii
CAGTCAAAACCGCCGTCTGAGCTCCTCATTAGTAAAGCCCAGAGATGCCCCATCAGAACGGAGCATGGAGACTCTTAATTGGGTGACATCTCCAGTGAAACTCGCCCTTCCACACCTGCAGGGGCTCGGGCAGGACCTGATGGAAGCAATCCAGCCAGGCTGGGGGCGCGACAGGGCCCCGTTAAAACACGCCGCAAGCCGCCGCTGGAGGATGCCGTCCTTCGTGGTCTTGACTGCTGGTCGTTCCCACGCTAGAAAGGAGGG
>NW_027843775.1:0-2154 GCF_054177405.1 Leptonychotes weddellii
TCCCCTATCACCTTCATCTTTTCCCACCATGTGAGTGCTGGTGAGATGGGACTGTGGGTGTGGAAGGAGCCTGGGTCTTGGGCACAGCCTCGCTGCTCAGCTCAGTCTTGATTGAGGTTCTTGGGGGCTCCCCCATGGCTGCATCATTCCCCAAAGAAAGCCTTTTGCAAGCCAGCTTTGGATAAGCATTTCTGAGCACTGGAACAACCAGCTTCCACCTACACTCTGTTTCTACAGTCAGTGACCCGTGGGCCAATGCAAAAGGTGTTCTGCGTCTTCTGGGATCACACTCCGGATGGATATGGTCATTGGTCCACTACAGGCTGCAGGATGGTGGCCACTGGAGACACCAGCACCACCTGCCAGTGCACCCACCTCAGCAGCTTTGCAGTCCTCATGGCCCACTACAATGTGCAGGTGAGAGCCCTGTGAAAGGCTGGATTCCATGCTTATTGCTCTGTAATATATTTCCCCACATGTAGGGCCTTTAAAAAAAAAACAGAAATTTATATCTTGTGGTTTCTTTGGGTCAGCTCGGGTATGGTGGTGCTGAGTTGCTGTTCTGGGTCTTACAAGCCTGAAATCAGCCAGGTCTGCATTCTCTTCTGCAGCTCAGTTTCCTCCTGTGAGCTCCCTGGTTGCTGGCAGGATTCATTTCCTTGCAGTCATAGGACTGGAGTTCCACTTTCTAGCTAGCTGTGAGCAGGGAACCTTGCTCAGCGAACTAGGGGCTGCCTGCATTCCTTCTCTAGCAGCCCTCACACCGTGTGTCAGCATTTCTATCCAGAGGCCAGCCGGAGGAGCTCCCTCACTGCAAACGCTCTCACACTTTGAATCATTTTCTCCAAGAGCCCAGAGCTTTTAAAGCTAACTTGATTAGGCCAGGCCCACCTACAACAGACTCCCTCTCTTAAAGACTAGGATCTGAATTCCATCTGCAAAATCCCTTCAGAGCAGCACCTAAAATGGCATTTAACTGAGAATCCAGAAGAAAGTGTGTGTACACCTATTATTGACAAATTAGATTTCTGCTTAACACAGGGGTCTTTAGGACAGGAAGGCTGTAGAAAGTGGCTCTCAGGGACTGTAGAAAGGAAGATTTGGTGGTGGCAGAGGTCAAAGGGGCCAAGAAAGCCAGTGAGTACAGGTGGGTTAAGAACTATGTTTGCCTGTTCCACTGGCTAGGTGAGCTGGTTACTTCCTCTGGATCACCACATCAAAGACTTACTTAGGTGATTTGTAAAGTAAAATAAACCCTTGTGAGTTCCTGGGCTCTGTCTTAAGTAAGGACTCTCTTACCCCTCAATTCTTCCAAGGTCTGGGTTAATCAGTTCAGATTTCCATTCTAGCATTCTGAACCTGGAGGAATTTGCCAAATAACATAACAAATTTACCTGCATCCTTCTTTCCTGATTTGGCTACAGCAAAAATAAAAATAAAATAAAAATTTTTTAAATAGAAGATTTTTAAATTACCCCAGAGTAGGAAAATGTGACTGTGATGTCCTTTTTGCTTCTTTCTGCTGGATCCCAGGAGGAGGATCCCATGCTGGCTGTGATCACCTACTTGGGGCTGGGCCTCTCTCTCCTGTGCCTCCTCCTGGCAGCCCTCACCTTCCTGCTGTGCAAAACCATCCAGAACACCAGCACCTCGATCCACCTGCAGCTCTCAATCTGCCTCTTCCTGGCCCACCTGCTCTTCCTCACAGCCATCAACCGGACCGAGATCAAGGTACTGACACTGCCACAGAGGAGCCCCTGCCCTGTCCCAGGGGTGCTCAGTTCATGGAGCCGTGCTGCACTGATACCTTAATGAAATGGCCTCGGGTCCAGGGAGGTTGGAGGGGTAGGTAGCCTATTTCACATTGACTAATGAATGGAAGACATTAGGAGACAAACCCTCTCCTGACAACTCGACCATATACATGAGAGTTCTCTTCAATGGCAAAGTATGGGAAAGGTCCTGGGGCCACCCTCCTCCCTGACAATCCCTCCTGGTGACATCTTTCTCCTCCCCCAGGTGCTGTGCGCCATCATTGCAGGTGCCCTACACTATCTCTACCTGGCGTCCTTCACCTGGATGCTGCTGGAGGGTCTGAATCTCTTCCTCACTGCACGCAACCTGATGGTGGTCATCTACTCCAGCATGAGCAGG
>NW_027843776.1:0-264 GCF_054177405.1 Leptonychotes weddellii
AGTAGACTCCCTGCCGAGCAGGGAGCCCGATGCGGGACTCGATCCTGGGACTCTAGGATCATGACCTGAGCCGAAGGCAGTCGCTTAACCAACTGAGCCACCCAGGCGCCCCATGTTCTGTTTTCTGATTGACTGTCCTGGGCACCAATCACCATGGCAGGTAGGTAGCATATTCTGATTGGCCGTCCTGGGTCATGTGTACATCCCTGAACCAATCACCATGACCCGGTAGGTAGCGCATTCTGATGGGCTATCCTGGGTCAT
>NW_027843777.1:0-264 GCF_054177405.1 Leptonychotes weddellii
ACACCTCAAATAGGTGCAGTATACTGCATGTCAACTATACCTGAATAAAGTTCTATGAAATAGTTCCAAAAAAACAAACAAACGAAAAATACAAAACCCTAGGTCTCCCACTCTTTTCATAAAATCAGGTTTGGCAGCCCTATATTGACTGTGTCTCTTTCCTGATGACCTTGGAGGAGCAGCCTTGCCTTAGTGGTAGCAAATATTTATGAGCAAGTAAATCCATTGCACTCAGTGAACAGGAATTTTGGCTAGGTCACAGAG
>NW_027843778.1:0-264 GCF_054177405.1 Leptonychotes weddellii
ACTAAAAACAAGATGTCAGCCGGGCTGCATTGTTTCTGAAGGCCGTAGGAAAGAGTTTCCTCATCTTTTTTTTTTTTAAAGATTTATTTATTTGAGAGAGCGAGAATGAGAGAGAGAGAGAGAGTACATGAGAGGGGGGAGGGTCAGAGGGAGAAGCAGGCTCCTCGCTGAGCAGGGAGCCTGATGCGGGACTCGATCCTGGGACTCCGGGATCATGACCTAAGCCGAAGGCAGTCGCTTAACCGACTGAGCCACCCAGGCGCC
>NW_027843779.1:0-264 GCF_054177405.1 Leptonychotes weddellii
ACAATAGCCAAACTGTGGAAAGAGCCAAGATGTCCATCGACAGATGAATGGATAAAGAAGAGGTGGTATATATATACAATGGAATATTATGCAGCCATCAAAAGGAATGAGATCTTGCCATTTGCAACGACGTGGATGGAACTGGAGGGTATTATGTTGAGCGAAATAAGTCAAACAGAGAAAGACATGTATCATATGACCTCACTGATATGAGGAATTCTTGATCTCAGGAAACAAACTGAGGGTTGCTGGAGTGGGAGGTGG
>NW_027843780.1:0-264 GCF_054177405.1 Leptonychotes weddellii
CCCCCCACCTGGGCTTGTCAGATCAGCCCTGGCTGCCCTGCCCTGGCGTCGGAGCTGCTTCTGACCCTTTGTACGCTGATTTTTGTGGCCTCACTCCCTAGTAGACTGCCGGAGAAGCTTCCAACCCACCCAGAGGCAGCACTTGTACACTGATCTTAATGGAGAGAATGAAACAGGATCAGTAAGGATTACCATTTAAGCCCAGGTTTTTTAAGATTTTATTTTATTTTTAAAGATTTTATTGATTTCTTTGACACAGAGAGA
>NW_027843781.1:0-264 GCF_054177405.1 Leptonychotes weddellii
AAAAAAATGTGTAATAATTATTTTGTATTCTTTAACTGTTAATTCCAATATCTGAAGTCCTTGGAGGTTTTAGTCTGTTGTTTGTTATTTCTGCTGTCAATATGGTGGTTTGTTTCCTTATACCTCTTATTGCAAACTCAGATTTGATTGGCCTTACTGTGAAGGATACCTGGAAACCTACATTGAGGGGTATTTTCTACTACAGAGGATGCACATTCATTGTGTGTGTGTGTGTGTGTGTGTGTGTGTGTGTGTGTGTGTGTG
>NW_027843782.1:0-264 GCF_054177405.1 Leptonychotes weddellii
CCCCCACCCAGCCCCCAAAAAGGCCTTTCGAGACAGAAGTGACTTCAGCCAGCAGGGTTGATTAGAAGCCGGACACTTTGAGCAGGGCACGCCCCGCGTGTCCCGTGGGTCCTGTGCGTCCTGAGCAGCTCTGGCCTCGGGCCACCTGCAGCTCCGCACTCGGGTGGGCTGCAAAGCCAGGAGACAGAAGGAGCAGGAAAGCCAACAGCCCCTGAGGGGAGCCTGATTGCAGTTGGTTTCTTGAAACTACTTCCTAGTGGAGCG
>NW_027843783.1:0-264 GCF_054177405.1 Leptonychotes weddellii
GGTGATGATGATGAAGATGGTGCTGGTGATGATGGTGGTGGTGGTGGTGCTGGTGATGATGGTGGTGGTAATGATATTGTCATCATTACTGCTATTGAAAAAATACATTGACGGTCTAATACCCGTGCTAAATGCTCTGCACCTGTTGCCTCATTGAGTCCTCTCTGGCAATCCTCTTAGGATCCTTAGTCTCTGGTTGGGGAAACTGAGTCTTAGGGAGGTTAATGGTATTGCTTAATGTACTACCGCTGGTAAGTTGTAGAC
>NW_027843784.1:0-264 GCF_054177405.1 Leptonychotes weddellii
ACACAATGTCCTCAGAAGACAGCAGTCCACCTTTCAGCTGTTTGAGAAATAGAATTATTATAAACTTAATAAAGTATTCTGCAGTGTTATATATTCAACTAGCTTAAATTATTCATTTCATATCCTAGTACTTTTCCCCCCACATATGCAACTTTATTGTTTTAAGCTAGTTGATTTATAAAAATGTCATCAACATGGTACAAATTAATGATTCCAGTGAAACACATTTGCGATATCTTAGGTATGTGACAGGCAATTAAAAAA
>NW_027843785.1:0-264 GCF_054177405.1 Leptonychotes weddellii
ACACAATGTCCTCAGAAGACAGCAGTCCACCTTTCAGCTGTTTGAGAAATAGAATTATTATAAATTTAATAAAGTATTCTGCAGTGTTATATATTCAACTAGCTTAAATTATTCATTTCATATCCTAGTACTTTTCCCCCCACATATGCAACTTTATTGTTTTAAGCTAGTTGATTTATAAAAATGTCATCAACATGGTGCAAATTAATGATTCCAGTGAAACACATTTGCGATATCTTAGGTATGTGACAGGCAATTAAAAAA
>NW_027843786.1:0-2154 GCF_054177405.1 Leptonychotes weddellii
AATGAATGAGGGAGGGAGGACCTTTTGGTCAAACCTCCCTTTATGTCTCATTTCCTTCTTGCCTGGTGCCTCTTTCCCGCCTGATGACTTGCTAGATTCAAAACCTTGTCTGTCTGGCCAGTGTCGTCCAAGAGAACTTTCTACAATGATGAAACTGTTCTGCATCTGCATTGCCCAGGATGGTAACCATCCACTACGTATCATTACAGGGCCCCGGACATGTGGCTAGTGTGACTTCAGGGCACAGTCAGGGAAGGGGCACAGGAACCCCCAGGCTTCCTCTGGGTCTCTCAGGCCATGGGCTGCGGGCTGGTCACTCTGTGGAGCAGGGACTGTGGGTGGTTGGAGGACAGGCCGGGAGCCCAGACTTTCAACTCTGGCGTGGGCAGCAGGGGAGGTCGTGTGGGAGGAGGGAGAGAAGAGCCTCAACTCCTGATGGATGGAGGAGGCCCAGAGATCAAATGTACAACCCTGAACGGCGCCCTGCCCTGCCCTCCACATCACCTTCCTCCACCCCTACCTGAAAGCTTTAAGGGGTTGAGGACTAGGCTCTTCCCCTCTTCTTGTCCCACTCTTCCTGGGGTATTGTGCTCATCCAGGTGGCCAAGATGGCCCACCACCAGGTCCAAATTCCAGCCAGTGAGGAGGGAGAAAAAAGGAAGAAGACTCTCACTTTAAAACCTAGAAGTCAGACCCCTTGCTTCTCTTCCCATCCCGTTGGCCAGAACTTAGTCACGCACCACTCCAATCTGAAGCATAGAGAAAAAGCCCTACTCTATTCTAGCAGCCCTGTGTCCGACTGAGCATCTGAGGGCTCCGTCTCTGTGACAGAAAGGGAGAAAGGACATTGAGAGGCAGCTAGATGTTTCTGCTCAGAAACACTTGGCAAGATCAATTATCTCACCACAGGACGACCTAGGCCTTGCCAAGTTCAAGGGAAAAAGTACAAATGTTGTCCCATGTAGGGTCAAGCCACTTCCTTGCCTGCTTCCAGCTGGGGCTCGTGCCTGTGCAGAAGCCAGCTCTCTGTCCCAGCTGGGACTCACTCTCCACACCAGTTGCTGTCTGCGTGACCACAGCAAGATAACCTAGCCTCCCTGTGCCTCCTTTTCCTAATCTATAGAATGGTGACAATCACAGGCAGGTACGGTCGTGAGAATTAAGTGAGTTAATTAGCGTGAAACATTTAGAACAGAGCCTGGCGTGTAATACTGATGGCTGTTCATAGGGAGAGAGCTGTCAATATTAATGTTCAGTGTGCACACGCGCACACACACACGCACGCACATGCACCAAGACCCCTCAGCCCGAGCCCTGACCTCCGCCCAGGTGCGCCGTGACTGTGACAGGGCCGCTCCCGTCCCCTCGGCTCTCGGGTTGGCCGAGCTCCGATGTCAGTCTCCTCTGTCTCTGCGCCTCCCAGCAGTCCTGGGAGACAAGTGTTCTGGTATCAGCCCCGCTTCTCAGAGGAGGAAGGCTGCACCCAGACAGGAGGCATCCCTGTCCGACAGGCAGGGGGCCAGGAAACAGCCTGCGGGAGCTGAGCCCAGGACTCCGGATGCCAGGCTCAGCCACCGAGCCGTCCCCCGGCCACGTACCGGGCGGCACCTCCGGGCCAGGCGCTGCTGCCGGTGCTGGGCATACGGGGCTTCGCAGGACAGGCAGGTCCCTGCGTCCTTGGAGCTCACCCTCAAGACGGAAGGCCAGGGAGATGACACCATGGAAACATGCCCCCGGGGTCCCTTCCGATGGCGATGAGTGGTACCCAGAAGAGAAAACAGAGCGGCATGCTGGGAAGGGCCTGGGTGGAGGGGGTGACTGTGGACAGGGCGGTCAGGGGACCCCGCTGTGGACGTGACACCTGGCAGAGCCCTGGAAGGTGAGAAGGGGCAGCTGTGCGAAGAGCTGGGGACAGCCTGGAAGAGGACTCATGGCCCAGACAAAGGCCCTGGGTTGGACGAACCTGGCGCGTTTGAGGCACAGAAGGAAGGTCAGTGAGTCCAGGGGAAGGGGGATGAGGGAGAGGGGTGCACAGGCCTCCACGTGCCCCCAGGACCTGTGAATCCGGGAACATCTCCGAGTCTTCAAGCATGTTCTCGGGGCAGAGAGAGCCCCCACTCTGGGCGGGAAGGGCGTGCTGGGCGGGTGGGGAGG
>NW_027843787.1:0-264 GCF_054177405.1 Leptonychotes weddellii
AATTAAACGTGAAACATTTTCTTCTCTTCTTTCCTTTCCTTTACTCTGTATTGGCCTGGAAAGATAACACCATCATCTGTATCTCCTAGGCCATTGCAAAGGGGGGTAACCCTGCAGACTGCTGGATTTGTCATCAAAAGCTCTGACCTGTCCATGATGCTAGAAGGAGTGCTACCTTAGCAGGAGTGGTTTGTGCCCCGACAGGACTAATCTTTGTCTGGGGTGGTTATCATCCTCCTTGGGCCTGTGGATGCCCAGATAGCT
>NW_027843788.1:0-264 GCF_054177405.1 Leptonychotes weddellii
CACGTTCTGCATGGAGCACTGGGTGTTATGCACAAACAATGAATCATGGAACACTTCATCTAAATCTAATGATGTAATGTATGGGGATTAACATAAGAATAAAAAAAAAAAGTACATCCTTATAAGGACCACAAAGACAGTATAAATGTATGAAGCAGGTCAGGTGGAGATATGAAAAGGATACAGTGAGCTGGAAAGCACATTCACCTTTAAAAATATATATAGTAACAGCACTTTTTAGGACAAAAAGAATATCTTGGGCCA
>NW_027843789.1:0-264 GCF_054177405.1 Leptonychotes weddellii
AATAAATATGTGTCATGATTTACAAAGTGAACAAGATATAAAATTGTGTCAGTTACATCTATTCACCATTCAGGAAAAATAACAGTTTTGGGATATCTCTGTGGGAAAATTGCATGTATTGATTGACTTATTTGTTTATCTTTCCTCCTCTAGAATGGAAGCTCCATAATGGCAATGACTTGGTCTTTTTTTTTTTTTTATTCTTATGTTAATCCCCATACATTACATCATTAGTTTTAGATGTACTGTTCCATGATTCATTGT
>NW_027843790.1:0-264 GCF_054177405.1 Leptonychotes weddellii
AGTTATGGTAGTTTGCCTTATGCTTCATACATTCTTTTGCATATGTAGATAATAAGAATAAAATATAAAACACAACAGTTTTGTTGATTTTTTTAATTTGGATTACAAGGAAAGCAAATTGTTAAGGAGGAAGTTTTTGATGATCAGACTGATGTTTTATTTCAAAACTTTTTATAAAATTATTCACTTTTACAGATCATTACATCATCCACATACCTATTTAGAGATGGCCTCTGTGGGAATGAAGCACCCTCTTCCCCCCCC
>NW_027843791.1:0-264 GCF_054177405.1 Leptonychotes weddellii
ACATGTATTTATGTATTTCTGAATTTATCCATGACAAACAGCAAAAGTGAAGAGATAGTTTTCAAGGGAAATGAACTGTTTCACTTCATTTTTTTAATTGAATAATTATCTAGTTCGAACTTCCAAAAAGATAACTTATAAGCCTCATTCACAAATTGAAATTTGCAAATAACTTCTGAAGTTAATTAGGTATCATATCTTTTAAAAGGACATTTTTGTACATATAAGCACAACTATATATTCTCCCCTGTTTGAGAAAATAAT
>NW_027843792.1:0-264 GCF_054177405.1 Leptonychotes weddellii
GTCGTTACAAATGGCAAGATCTCATTCCTTTTGATGGCTGCATAATATTCCATTGTATATATATATGTGTGTGTGTGTGTGTGTGTGTGTGTGTGTAAGATATTTTTAAGTAGACAGCATTTATTTTAGGCTTGGAAGTGCAAGCACTTTCTATGCTTCCTAACGATCACCCAAACAATGCTGCAGCTTAAGTCCGACTGTAGGTCCTATTTCACAGATGCGAAAACAAAACCTACACAAAATAGAAAGATATATCATTAATAA
>NW_027843793.1:0-264 GCF_054177405.1 Leptonychotes weddellii
AAAAAAAATGGGCCAAAAACTTTAGCAGACACCTCACTAAATAAGATATACAAATAGCAAATAAGCCCATGACATCATATGTCATTAGGAAAATTCACATTAAAACAACAATGAGATACTGCAACATACCTCTTAAAATGATCAAAATCCAGAACAGTGATGACCCCAAATGGTGGCAAGGATGTGGAGCAACAGGAACTCTCATTGTTGGAATGCAAAATGGTATACCTACACTGGAAGATAGTTTGGCGGTTTCTTAAAAAA
>NW_027843794.1:0-264 GCF_054177405.1 Leptonychotes weddellii
GGAGAAGTTTGGTCAGGGGATCCATCATGGGGTTAACCAGGCTGGAAACGAGGCGGGGAGGTTTGGCCAGGGGGTCCACCATGCTGCGGGGCAGGTTGGGAATGAAGCAGAGAAGTTTGGTCAGGGGGTCCATCATGGGGCTAACCAGGCTGGGAAGGAGGTGGAGAAGTTTGGTCAGGGGATCCATCATGGGGTTAACCAGGCTGGAAACGAGGCGGGGAGGTTTGGCCAGGGGGTCCACCATGCTGCGGGGCAGGTTGGGAA
>NW_027843795.1:0-264 GCF_054177405.1 Leptonychotes weddellii
ACGGTTTACGATCCACAGTTTAAAAAACATCGAGCTGTGTGAGAAGGGCCAGGGAAACTGAGTAGGAAGCGTCAGTGACACGAATTTATATTGCAATCACTGTCGTTACCGTTGGGCCTTTGAATTACGTTGTGTGTTTACCCTACATTCATCTAATTGGCATTTCTCAAACCGTTGTTCCATGGATTACCTTTTTTTTTAATTTTTTTTTAAAGACTTTATTTATTTATTTGAGAGAGAGAATGAGAGACAGAGAGCATGAGA
>NW_027843796.1:0-264 GCF_054177405.1 Leptonychotes weddellii
CCCAGAGCGGGTCTGTCCCCATCCCAGGACCACCTCAACCCCCTCCTGTCCTCTGACTCAGCAGGCAAGGCCCCCTTCACCAGAGCGGTTCTGTTTGAAGACAGGATTTTACACCCACAAGCAGGTTCAAATATCGTCTCTCTAGTTCAGAAGTTGTGAGCTAGCGGCCAGTAGTTTTATTTAGTTCATACAATGATTTTTGAAGTAATTGTGTGAGTGGAAACATCGACATCAGGTAGTTTCTTGTTAAAAAAAAAAAAAAAA
>NW_027843797.1:0-2154 GCF_054177405.1 Leptonychotes weddellii
CTGGTAGGCACTAACCCCAAATCACTCTCTAAATTTTCTGCCATTAATACAATAGCGTTACCCAATTCTTTATAGCTTTCCTCAGGATCGTCAGCTGTTGACTGGAAGAATCCGCCTTCACCATACCCTGCGCCATACTGACCTAATAAACAAGCATTTTTTTGACTTACATTTTTAGCTAGCAGGCAGTTATAGATTGGAACGCCATTCTCCGTTTTTGTTGATGCCATCTTTTCACTGTTAGCAGTAAACATAAACACACCAGTTTTAATAGACACACCAGCGGGGTTTTGATAATGCTTTGCTAATGTGTTTCCAGTAGCTTTATCCACTGCAGAAATAGGCGCTTGACGAAGACGACGAGAGTATTCGCCCATACAGCCCCAATAACTACTATTAGGTACGCCTGGACCTGTAGAGACCAAACCAGATGCATTACAACTCGCCTCTGTCATATCTTTACCACCAATTGTAGCTATAGTCGTATTACTGGTGTTTGATTTTGGCGTCAATGACATATTCATCTCATTGGTGGGCCGTGCAATGGTACTAGCAGGCCATGCTGCCGTTAAGAAAAGAATAGCATTTTCTACAGTCTGCGAGCCATCTTCTCCATTACCTGACGAATCTAATTGTACAGTACCAGAGCACTCACTATAAGAAGGTCTTTTGTACTCAAATGAACGATCTGTTCTTACTTCAGGTGGGGTATTACGTATACCTGATGAAGAGAATCCAGTATTTAGCGTTCGAGGTAATGCTGGTTGCTCTTCATCTTTATAAAAATAGTTATAATAATATTGCCAACCATCATAAGGCGCTGCTATTGGGTCGTAGATATAGCTCCACTGTTCACTAGATTCTTCGCCATCGTCTTGAAACTCGCTAATGCCTTCTGGTTGTCCACCGTGTAATAGAGGAAACGGTTGTGTACTCCAGCGTAAGCCTAGTGCCGTATTCTTGGCATCTAGACCAGCTTGACCTGGCAGGTTATCTTTCGTATTTATGTTATAACGTGTATTATTTGCCCCACGTTG
Organism: Leptonychotes weddellii; assembly: GCF_054177405.1. Taxonomy (NCBI): domain Eukaryota; kingdom Metazoa; phylum Chordata; class Mammalia; order Carnivora; family Phocidae; genus Leptonychotes; species Leptonychotes weddellii. The sequence continues at coordinate 1,038 of NW_027843797.1, forward strand.
ATCATAACTTTTAACAATTTCTACCCAGTCATCTTCATCACACATAATGCGATAACTACTATAGATATAATTAATCAATTTACCCTTACGCTTCCCATCTTTATCCAAAGCTTCTGTATCACAATATTCCCACAGTACAGGTGGCGTCTTAATATAATTTCCACTAGCATGTTTTACATATTTAGGTCGACCATTATCGTCAAATACTCTTTTATATTTATTGATTCTACTATAATCATATTTAGGCGCACCGACACGATCTTCATCAATATCTGGTGTTATCAAGCGATAATTATTATAGCCAACATATTTAGTACGCAACTGTCGTTGACGCAATACAGGCTTAAGCTTACTCTCTGCTTGAGTAGTTTTATCAATATAATAAATATATCCAGAAGTACTTGTTCCACCCGGATTTGTCGCTGATGGATTATCCTTTCTTAGATTCTTATCTTCTGTGAAATGGTATTGCTTATAAGTCTTACTAACTGGACTCCAACCATTAATAGCAGTATCTACACCGTAAGGTTTTTTCGAAGAATCTAACCACCACATTAGGTCATAGACATCTTTTTCCTCTTCAGTAAGAGTCGCTATGTCATCTTCGTCAGGATCATTTCTTTTAGAGGGTGATAAGCCATCCACCCAGGTGAATTTTGCAATTGGAACTAATTGATTATCTTTATCTGAGCCAATTTGTATCCAACCCTCTTCACTACACTCAATACGGCGAATAGTGGCTGTACCATTGACGTACTCATGTAGAGATCGATTTTGAGGTGGACAATATTCCCATACTTTATCTTTGATTCTAAGTGCTCGCTGTAATATACTATCAGATCCATCTGTAGCTTGGTCCTTACTTAGAGCCGCTGTTTTAGTTCCCATCATGTAAGCGCCCGCTTCAGCATATGCCGTTGCCATAGGTGCATTACCTGTACATAACACATCTGTATCACACATTAACGCAACATACGTCTTAATCTGGCATCGATGTGAAGTTGATACAATATTATCTGCATTACGATAGTCACACGACTCACTATAAGTATCGTAGTCGTCAAGGTTTACAAAGTCATCTTTTCCAACTTCCTCGAACAAAGTAGCGTCGTATGGA
>NW_027843798.1:0-264 GCF_054177405.1 Leptonychotes weddellii
ATAAATAAATAAAATCTTTAAAAAAAAAATTTTTTTTTTAGAAAAGAGAATGAACTCTTGTTCAAGGCTCATGCAATAATTCAGTCTGTATTGCCACAGGAGGGCTTGAAAGAATACCTCCAGCTCACCTCTTTTCTCTCCCAAGTGTGACAAACCTAGCTCCCTCCTTAACCACTTGTGTCCGCCTTCCCCTCCCACTCCCCCAGCACAGGATCCCTGGAACTTAGGCTACATCCCTCCACCATTTCAAATTCAAATTCAAAA
>NW_027843799.1:0-264 GCF_054177405.1 Leptonychotes weddellii
ACTCAATGTTAAAATTTGAGCTCAGATGTCAATCTCCTTCCAGAAACCTTTCCTGATCCCCCAGCGTTGACGTATGGGGCCATCCTCTCTTCCTCATTCTGGTTCCTCAAGTTCTTTCCTAGCCATCTATTTCATCAGTCCTTACTCTTTCTTCAAAATGCAACTAAGGTCCATCCTCATTAGCATGCCAGTGTCTCCAGTCTCAGGCCTGGGGACACTCCTCTATGTTCCATGAGTACCCCATACCTCTATTTTAGTGCTTAC
>NW_027843800.1:0-264 GCF_054177405.1 Leptonychotes weddellii
CTCTCCTTGGTGATCCAGGTGAAATCCAATGGATAATACCACTTGGGTGGCAAACCATACTGGATGATCAGATTTTGTCCTAGTGGGACTCTTCAGTCAATCCAAGCACCCAACTCTTCTTTGTGTGGTCATTTTCATGGTTTTCCTAATGGCCTTGTCTGGAAACACCATCCTGATCCTTCTGATCCACTGTGATGCTGACCTTCATAACCCCATGTACTTTTTTATCACCCAGTTGTCTCTCATGGATGTGATGTACATTTC
>NW_027843801.1:0-264 GCF_054177405.1 Leptonychotes weddellii
CTGGTATGAGGGATTCTTAATCTCAGGAAACAAACTGAAGGTTGCTGGAGTGGGGGGTGGGGTGGGAGGGATGGGGTGACTGGGTGATAGACACTGGGGAGGGTATTCGCTATGGTAAGCACTGTGAATTATGTAAGACTGCTGAATCACAGAGCTGTACCCCTGAAAAAAATAATACATTATATGTTAATAAAAAAACAAAAACAAAACAAAACAAAAACATCAGGGACAAAGCATTGGGACTCACTAATAGAAACAAGTTCC
>NW_027843802.1:0-264 GCF_054177405.1 Leptonychotes weddellii
GAAACATTGATAAATCTAGGGAAGAATTTTGGCCAGGTATCACAAAAAATTTATACTGTGGATTTCTAAGAATAAATGTGTACTATTTCTCAGGCACCTGGCAAGAAGGCATTAGGACTTCTTTCTTAATATTTTGTAGATTAATAATTTTTCCTTTTGCAGACAGAGAAGAAAATTTTACCAAATAAAATGTTTAGACTTGCTCTAATTTAATTTATCTCATGTTCCTTTATCTATACCTTCCCTCCCACCTTTTACCTTCCC
>NW_027843803.1:0-264 GCF_054177405.1 Leptonychotes weddellii
ACTGGAAGGCTGGAGGGAGGAGAAGCCAGGGTATTTCTCCCCGTCTCTCTGTGCCTTGGATAGCATCTCCAGCAGGGCTGCGTATCCTCCTCCATGACTTTGGCACTATTGGACCAGGCCCCCTGGGCCCAACTTCTACCAGATGATTCTGGCTCTGTCCTTCAGCCTAGAGATAGAAGTGGCTTCCTGCCTCCACTGATCTCTCAATTGCCTCACCACTCCCATTTGGCTTCTTGGCTTTTCCATTATCTGTGTCACTACCTC
>NW_027843804.1:0-264 GCF_054177405.1 Leptonychotes weddellii
AAAATACTTTCTGGACACATTATCGGGTATATTCATGAGAAAATCAATAAACAATATTTAGAAGGGTGCGTAGCTACTATTTATAGGTTAGAAGATGACAGGTTATCAGGTGAGCTAGTGATAGGGTTGTAATAATGCCTAATTCAGTTCCTAGGACGTGGTCAGTAGCTGTAACTGTAACTAATAACATATTTTTTTTTAAGATTTTATTTATTTATTTGAGACAGAGAGAATGAGATACAGAGAGCATGAGAGGGAGGAGGG
>NW_027843805.1:0-264 GCF_054177405.1 Leptonychotes weddellii
CAGAGCCACGAGGGCCATGTGTTCCCTGCCTCTGTTAGGAGCCGGCTATCTGCTGCCCAGCGACTGGGCCCTGCTGTGCTGGTTGCCCATTAGGGGCTGACAGGAAAGAGCCAAGGAAGAGTCCTAGCAGACACCCAGCTGACCGCTTGTTGTGGATAAGTTTTGTTGTTTTTTTTTTAAGATTTTATTTATTTATTTGACAGAGAGACACAGTGAGAGAGGGAACACGAGCAGGGGGAGAGGGAGAGGGAGAAGCAGGCCTCC
>NW_027843806.1:0-264 GCF_054177405.1 Leptonychotes weddellii
CCTCTAGTGAGCGTCTCCGAGCCTGTTTCCTGGGTGATAGCCACACATACTCTCTACTTTACACCTAGCATGATGCCTGGCCTATAACAAGAACTCAGTAGGGGCGCCTGGGTGGCTCAGTCGGTTAAGCATCTGACTTGATTTCGGCTCAGGTCATGATCCCAGGGTCCTGGGATCGAGCCCCGCGTCGGGCTCCCTGGCACACAGCGACCATGTGCCAGAAAGGTAATGGGCAGGCTTTAGTCCATCTGGGAACGTAGGACA
>NW_027843807.1:0-264 GCF_054177405.1 Leptonychotes weddellii
GGGCCTGGCGGGGGCATCCGGCAGAGCTGGGGTCCCCGGGCTCCGTCCAGAGGAAACGGGACTGCGCTCGATCGGGCAGTCGGAGGGGACGGGACGGGACTGGCGGGCGAGCGGGAGGACTCGCCCTCTCGGTGACTGCGACGTCCGGGCCCGTCCGCCTGGCCGCAGGTGCCCGTGGATGAGGCCGCCCCGCGCGCCCCGACCGATCTTATGATCAATGGATAAAGTGGGGAAGATGTGGAATAACTTCAAATACAGGTGTCA
>NW_027843808.1:0-13357 GCF_054177405.1 Leptonychotes weddellii
TGATTTCAACTTCGTTAGATTTTAGTTCTTTTATTTCTCCAGAAAGGGTTTCTCTAATAACTTCCATGCTTTTTTCAAGCCCAGCTAGTGTCTTTAAAGTCATGATTCTGAACTCTAGATCTGACATCGTACTAATGTCCATATTGAGAAGGTCCCTGGCAGTCGGTACGACCTCTTGTTCTTTTTGTTGAGGTGATTTTTTCCATCTTGTCATTTTGTCCAGAGGAGAATAGGTGAATAAGAGAACAAAATGCTAACAGGGCAACAACGTCCCCAGAAAATATACTCTAAACAAATCAGAAAAGACCTGAAGCCAGGGGAGAAGAAAGGGAAAGAAAGAAAAAAGAAAAAGAAAAAAAAAAAAGATAAAAACAAACAAAAACAGAACAAAACAAAAAAAAACAGAATATGATCAAATATGATCAGGCTGGTGCATAGATCAGTGCCACACACTAGATTCTGGGTGTATTTTGGTCTGTTAGAAGAAAGTGCCTCCCAAAATTTTAAAGAAAGAAAAACTTATATACGTACAAAAATAAGGGTTGATAGGATGAAGGAATGGAATACGACTGTAAAGATGAAAATTATAAAATTTTATAAAAGGAATTGATAAGAAGTTGTTTGAAAAAAAGAAAGGATTTAAAAAAAAAGGGAGAGAATGTGATCAGGCAGGAGACTAGAACAAAGCCATACACTAGAGATTTAGGGTATATTTTGATCTGTTAGAAGAAAGTGTATCTCAAAATTTTAAAGAGAGAACAACTTTATATATATATATACCAAAAACAAGGGTAACTACTATGAAGGGATAGAATATGACTCTAAAAATGAAAAAAATGTTTTTTTAAAAAGGGATTGATTAGATGTTGGTTGAAAAAGGGAAAAAGAAAAATTCAAAAAAAAAAAAGTTAAAAAAAATTAACTTTCAAAGACTAAAGAATCATGGGAAAAAAGCCATGGATTCTATGTGCTGTATTCCCCTAGCACTGGAGTTCTGGCATTCTCATTGATTGGTAAACTTGGTCTTGGCTGGCTGCTCTTGCTGATCTTCCAGGAGAGGGGCCTGTTGCTATGGTTTCCAAATGTCTTTGCCGGAAGCGGAATTGCCCTGCCCTTGCCCGGTCCGGGCTAAGTAATCTGCTCAGGTTTGCTCTCGGAAGCTTTTGCTCCCTGCAAGCTTTCTGTTCAGCTTTGGAGGACGAGAGTGAAAATGGTGGCCTCCCAATCTCCGCCCCGGAGGAGCCGAGAACTCAGGGCCCCACTCCTCAGTGCGCCCCCAGAGAAAAGCAGTCAGTCACTCCCATCTCCCTGGTCTCCGGCCGCACTCTGTGCTCACCCGGCCTGTGACCAAGCATTTCTATCTCTGGCACCCGACCCCATGTGGAGTCTCCAAACCCCGCAGATCCCTGCGGTGCGCTCCCGCTCCGCTCCTCCCGGGGGAGGACGTGGAGTCTCCCTGGATCTGCCGCTTGTTGGGTCCCTGCTGGAGGAGCAATGGCCCGACTGTGCCGTGGATCACGGTTTATGGCAACCCCAAGCTGAGAGCCCACTCCTCGGCTCCGTCTCTGCAGCCAGCTTCCCCGTTCTGATACCTGGGAGCTCTGCCGCACTCAGGCACCCCCGGTCTTTCTGTGACCCTGAGGGTCCTGAGACCACACTGTCCCACAAGGGTTCCATCCCCCGCTTAGCCACCAGAGTGACGTCCCTCAGCGGAGCAGACTTCTAAAAGTTCCAATTTTGTGCTCCGCGGCTCTATCACTTGCCAGAAGCGGCCGACAGAGGCCCCTGCCCCGCCGTCTATTCTCCCGAATATCGCCTCAGATTCACTTCTCCACACGTCCTACCTTCCAGAATGTGGTCGCTTTTCTGTTCAGAGAGTTGTTGCTATTCTTTGTTCTCCTGTTGGGTTTGTAGGTGTTCAGAATGGTTTGATCCCTATCCAGCTGAATTCCTGAGACCAGACGAAATCCAGGTCTCCTACTCCTCCGCCATCTTGCTCCGCACCACTTTCTTTTTTTTTATATGGTTTCTTTTTGTTGAACTTCTTGTTTTGCTCATGCATTGTTTTCCTAATTTCATTTAGTTTTCTGTGTATTCTTGTAGTTCACTAAACTTCTTTAAGAGGAATTTAAGGGGATTATTCTGAATTCTATGTCTGGCAGTTCAGATTTTCATTTCTTTAGGGTCAGTTATTGGAGCTGTTACTAGTTTCCTTTGGCAATGTCACCTGTATCTGATTTTTTGTGATCCTTGATTTCTGACATTGGTATATGCACATCTGAAAAGTATTCTCTTCCGGACTTTACAGGTTCTAGACTTTACAGGGGGTTAAGCCCTGCAGTCTCCCCTGCAGTCACCATGGGGCAAGGGTGGAGGCTTTCAGAGAGGGGCCCACAATGCTGGGGGCATTGGATTTCCACCCCGGGCTTTTTTTTCCCCGCTAGAGGAACAGTAGGCTCTTGGTGTGCTGCTGTGCAGGCCTGAGTGGGGGGCAGTGAAGTCAGTGTGTAGCCACGCCTCTTGCTAATTACCTTTCTACTGTGATCTGTCTTGGTCTCTGTGGTGCTTCAACCTCACCTCCATATTCTAGGGTTCTTCCAGTGGTGTCTTGTACATGAATAATTGTTGTTCTTGTGGGAGGGGGGTAGTAAAGTCAGGAATGATTTATGTTGTCATCTTGGTGATGTCATTCCTCTAATATTTTTCATCAAGTCTAACTACTTAGTTTATTTTTGGATTGTCTAACATAGTTTTTAAAAATTTTTATTGTGGTAAAATATACATAACATAAATACACCATTTTTAAGTGTACAATTTTATGTTACTAAGTACATTCAGTCTTGTGCAACCATCACCACTGTTCATTTCCAGAACTTTAATCTTCCCAGACAGAAACTCTTTATTTATTAAAGACTAACTCTCTTTCTCCCCTTCCCACGGCCCTGGATAGACCTTCTGTCTCTATGAATTTGTCTACTCTAGTAGTTCCATATTAGTGGAATCATACACTCATATTTGTCTTTTTTGTGTGTCTAGCTTTTTCACTTAGCATATTGTCTTCACAGTTCATCCATGTTGTTTCATGTGTCAGAATTTCATTCTTAAGGTGGAATAATTCCATTATATGTATATACCACATTTTGTTTATCCATTTAGCCATTGATGGACACTTGGATTGCTTCCATTAACATAGTTTTAAAGGGATCCATTTAAATAGATTTTCAGTGTTCTATTCTGCCCTTGATCAGAGAGCCAGAAATCTCACATTTGATTATTATTTTTGGTAGAAAAAAATGTATTTGCCAACAATTGTTACCTTTTTCCTTTCTCCCTTTTTATTAAAGTAAATTCACTCACTGACTCATTCGTTTATTCATTCATTCATTCATTCATTCATTCAGTAGACTCTGTGTTGACTATATGCCTGGCCCTGTAGGCGATACAGCTGTGGTAGAGTTTATCTTCCCAATACACAGTAAACAATAGATGATAAAACACAGTCACTTCAGATATAAAAAGTACTATGAAGATGGCATCAGGGAATTTTGGTAGAGTATACATGTAGGAGGGGGAGTGTACTTTGGAGTTCCAAGGAGGTGATATTTGAATATAATCCATGTGCAGAATCCTGAAAGATCTCACCAAATATTCCATATTCCCTTTCAGTTGCACTCTGAAGCCTTTGGGGAAAAAGAATAAATTTCAATTTTCAATAGGCAAAAAGCTGTCTTCAGGGAATACTTAAAAGACACAAGATGAGGGGAAAGCCAGTCAGATATACATTGTTCATAACTATTTGAGGAAAGAGGAAAAAGGAAGAAAGTCTCAGTGTTACTGCTTAAAACATTGCCTGGCACCAAAGGGCATTGTCCAGAGTTCTGAGCACAGGCGACTGTGCAAGCTGAACTGAGGTGGTTTGGAAGCCTGGGCATCACCTGATCCAGAGAACAGTAATCACTTGGAAGCCATGTGTAAGAGAGCAGACAAAGGGGCAGATTTCTGTACAAGGTGATATTGGAATCTCAGTTTCCCAGTCAGTTGGCTGGTGTTGAAATGCTGCTGCAGAGTAGGACAGTGATTGCAGCTTTGATTACAGGATGCTTGCTTGCTTGTTTTTTTTAAATTTTATTTATGAGAGGGTGAGAGAGAGCACAAGCAGGGGGAGCAGCAGGCAGAGGGAGAAGCAGACTCCCCGCTGAGCAGGGAGCCCGATGCAGGGCTTGATCCCAGGACCCTGGGACCATGACCTGAGCCAAAGGCAGATGCTTAACCAGCTGAGCCACTCAGGTGCCCCTCTTTTGTTTTGTTTTGTCTTGCTTTTTGGTTAAAGAATGTTAGTAGTTTTTTTTTTTTTTAAGATTTATTTATTTTAGAGAGACAAAGAGTGCAAGTGGGGGGAGGGGCAGAGGGAGGGGGAGAGAGAGAGAGAGCAAGAGAGAGTCCTTAAGCAGACTCCCTGTTGGGCATGGAGCCTCATGCAGGGTTGGCTCCCAGGACTCTGAGATCATGACCTGAGCTCAAATCAAGAGTTAGATGCTCAATGGACTGAGCCACTCAGGTGCCCCAGGAAGCTTTTCTTAGAAGGGTTTGCTACTCACTTGTAGCTACTATGCAGGGGGCAATGCCTGCCTGTTCCCTGTGGGGTTTTCTCCAGCTACAACCATTGCTTTCATGTTGCTTTTTATTTTCTTTTTGGTTATTTATTTTTCAAAGATTTTATTTACTTGAGAGAGAGCATGGTGGGGGGGGGGGCAGAGGGAGAAGCAGAGTACCCCCTGAGCATGGAGCCTGATATGGGGCTCAGTCCCAGGACCCTGAGATCATGACCTGAGCCAAAGTGAGCTGCTTAACTGACTGAGCCACACAGGCGCCCCTCAAGTTGCTTTTTAAATGAGCAGAGAAGCTTCCCTCTCCTGGCCTGTTTTCTACCATTTCTTGGAAAGCTTCTTCCTGACATAAGCCAGGAGCTCTTTGTGGAAATGTTTGTCTGAAAGAGTTACAACCATTTGTATATAAGATGGGGTTTAAAAATGTTTGCTTTCCCTAGGAGATCAGGGTATCTGTCCCTGTGTTTTGGCAGGCCCACCACTCCCTCCTACCTGGTGTCCTGGAGGGAGTGTCTGAGAAGGCAGTGGGATGACCTCCTGGTGGGCTAATGTATCCATTTATTCAAGCAACGTATTTGGAGCACTGTGTCTGCCAGGTGCTAGCTGGGATGGCCCTCAGAGGTGAGGAAGATTTGCCTGGAAGATTCCACCTCGGAGATGGTCACAGCTCCAGGTAAGGCCTTGGCTGCAGTAGGATGGAGTGTGGAGGGAAGAAGTGGGAGGAGACACGTCTAAAGTCATTGAATTGAGACAGTAGCCGCTTGGATTGGCAAGGCAGGACTGAGCTTGGCTATAGGAAGGACCCAAACAGATGTGAAGATTTCTCTTTGGGAAAAGACTGGGATGAAGTGCAGAATAAAAACAATCCTCATATAATCCATGGCACTCATCAGATGCCAGGTAATGCTCTAAGAGCTTTATACACCAACTCATTTATTTCACCCTTACAGTATCCTCGGGAGGTTGGCACTTACTATTCCTATTTTATTAATGGAAAAACAAAGCTAAGATCCTGTAACTTGTAAATGGAGATGCTGGGAGTCCCACCCAGGTTGACTGGCTTGGGACCCTGTGCTCTTTAGTTCCTTTGCTTGGGGCTTTGCTGCTCTGTGCCTCCCAAGACAGGGTTTTAGGAGGAGACAGAATTGAGAGAAGAGAAGGAAGAGAAGAACTGAGAAAATATCATCTGATCCGCAATGGGTTACTGGCCATGTGTGATAAGTCAGATCCACTGCCTTCACCCGAAGAACTGTAGACTCGGCATTTACCTGCCTATTTTCTGGGTGGTGCCAGTGAGCTAGGCTTCTTAACTATGAAAAAATAAACCTCATTTGTGTCAGTAAAGGAGCCTTCCTTAGCCATTTCCCTGTGGTACTTAACACCTTGGGACAGGTTCCTCCAAGCTTATTTCCAGCGAGAAGGGCCTGCTGGTTTCACCAGGCCAAGCAGAGGCATGGGGTGTGGGAGATCTATTTTGCCTGTTCTCCAGGAGCCACCTGGGTACAGCGAAGCTGCTGAGGAGAGATGGGGCCACCCTCCCTGCTGTCCCACACAGGCCCCACAGCCCCGGGAAGGACTGGCAGGGGTGACGTGCAGATCCAACCTGTGCCCTGTGCCCTCTTCCATCCCTCCATCGTGTGGGAGTCCCAAGGGACTGCTGCTACGGCAGTGCTCTGGGGAGGGGGTCTGATCACATGGAGACCTTCCCAGATCTTTAGAAAATACTATTGTTATTTTAAATTCCATTCACCACCCCGAGTAAGGAACATGTGCTACCATTCATTCATTCACAAACCTTTCAGAGCACCAATTATATACCAAGAGGCTATGTGAAAACAAGGCATGGCCCCTGCCCTCAAGGTGCTTATAATCTAGTGGGAAAGGTAAAATTTATATAAGGGTGGTGATGTGGTAGAACGTGCTGGGCCCCGTGAGAAGGAAATGGAGAAGATGATACATGGTTGATAAAACAAGACAGGTTTTCTAGAGAAGGTGGCATTTCCTTAGTTGACACCTGAAAGGGCAGGGGGAGATATCTTTTTGATATCCTGTCATTTCCTTTTGATATATACCCAGAAGTGGGATTTCTTATTTTTAATTTTTTGAGGAACCTCCATGCTGTTTTCCATAGTGACTGAAGCAGTTGATGCTCTCATCAACAGAGCATAAGGGTTTTCTTTTCTCCACACCCTTACTAACACTTGTTACCTCTTTTTGATGAAGGTGGGGTGATACCTCATTTTGGTTTTGATTTGCATTTTCCTGATGAGTAGTGATGTTGAGCATCTTTTCATGTACCTGTTTGTCATCCTTATGTCTTCTTTGGGAAGATGTCTATTTAGATCCTCTGCCCATTTTTAAATCAGATGGTTTGTTTTTATACTGTTGAATTGTATGAGTTTTTATGTATTTTGGATATTAACCCCTTATCGGATATGTGGTTTGCAAATATCTTCTCCCATTCGTAGAGTGCCTTTTCATTTTGTTGTTTCTTTTGCTTTTTAGTTTGATATAGGCCCACTTGTTGATTTTTGCTTTTGATGTTTGTGCTTTTGGTGTCATATCCAAAAACTCATTGCCAAGACCAATTTTAAGGAACTTTTTTCCTATTTTTTTATAGAAGTTTTATGGTTTCAGGTCTTATGTTTAAGTCTTTAATCCATTTTGAGTTAATTTTTGTGAATGGTATAAGATAGAAGTACAAGGTCATTCTTCTGCATGTGGTCATCCAGTTTTCCCCATACCATTTATTAAAGAGACCATCTTTTCCCCAGTACGTATTCCTGGCTCCCTTGTCAGTATTAGTTGACTCTATATGCAGGTTTGTTTGTTTGTTTTCCTGGGCTCTCAATTCTGTTCCGTTGGCCTGTGTGCCTGTTATGTTGATTACTATGGCTTTTGTAATATAGGTTGAAATCAGGAAAAGTGATGCGTCCGGGTTTGTTCTTCTTTCTCAGTGTTGCTTTGACTGTTCAAGGTCTTTTGTGGCTCCATATAGACTTTAGGATTGTTTTTTCTATTTCTGTGAAAATGCCATGGGGATTTTGATACAGTTTACACGGAGTCTCTAGATGGCTTTGGGCAGTATGGACATTTTAACAATATCCTTCCCATCCATGAATGCAGGTCACTGTTCCATTTCTTTGTCTTCCTCAATTTCTTGCATCAAAGTCTTACAGTTTTCACCACACAAAACTTTCACCTTCTTCGTTAGATTTATTCCTAAGTATTTTATTGTTTTAGATGCTAGTGTAAATGGGATTATTTTATTTCTTTTTCAGATATTTTGTTGTTAATGTGTAGAAACACAGCTGTTTTGCGTATGTTTATTTTGTATCCTGCAACGTTACTGAATTTGTCAATTAGTTCTGGCAGTGTTTTGGTTGTGTCTTTAGGATTTTCTATATATAAGATCATACCATTCATAAGCAAAGACAGTTTCACTTCTTGTCTTATTTGGATGCCTTTTATTATCTTTTTAACTGATTGCTCTGGCTAGGAGTGTGACAGTAGGTATCTTTCTCTTATTCCTGATCTTAGAGGAAAAGCTTTCGACCTTTTACCATTATGATGTTGGCTGTGGGTTTGTCATATATGGCCTTTGTTGTGTTGATGTGTCTTCCTCCTATACTTAATTTGTTGAGCATTTTTATTATGAAAAGTTGTTGTATTTGTCAAATGCCTTTTCTCCATCTGTTGAGATGATCGTATGATTTTTATCTCATTCTACTACTGTGTCTCACATCCATCCATTGATTTGTGTGTGTTGAACCACCTTGCATTCCAGGGATGAATCCCACTTGATGGTGAATGATTCTTTTAATGTGCTAATGAATTTGGTTTGCTAATATTTTGCTGAGGATTTTTGCATCTATATTAATCAGGTATATTTGTTCGTAATTTTGTCTTGTAGGCTCCTTATCTGGCTTTGGTATCAGGTAATGCTGGCCATGTAAAATTAGTTTGGGAGTGTTTCCTTCTCTTCATTTTTTTGGAATAGTTTGAGAAAGATTGTCATTGACTCTTCTTTAAATATTTGGTAAAATTCACCAGTGAAACCGTCTGGTCTTGTACTTTTCTGTGTTGGGAGGCTTTTGTGTGTGTGTGTGGGTGGGTGTGTGTTGGGAGGTTTTTGATTACGATTCAATCTCCTTTATACTTGTCCACTCAGATTTTCAAGTTCTTCATGTTTCAGTCTTGGAAGGTTGTACATTTCTAGGAATTTATCCATAGCCTATGGATTATCCATTTTGTTGGCATATAATTATTTATAGTCTCTCATGATCCTTTGTATTCCTGTAGTATTAGTTGTAATTTCTCCTCTTTCATTCCTAATTTTATTTGAGTCCTCTGTTTCTGAGTCACTCTAGCTAAATCTTTTTTTTTTTTTTACACAGCTCTTAGTTTCAGTGATCTTTTTAATCATTTTTCTTATCTATTTATCTTTTTTTTATGTTGTTAATCACCATACATTACATCGTTAGTTTTTGATGTAGTGTTCCGTGTTTCATTATTTGCATATAACACCCAGTACTCCATGCAGAATGTGCCTTCTTTAATACCCATCACCAGGCTAACCCATCCTCCCACCCCCCTCCCCTCTAGAACCCTTAGTTTGTTTTTCTGAGTCCATCGTCTCTCATGGTTCGTCTCCCCCTCCGATTCCCCCCCTTCATTCTTCCCCTCCTGCTATCTTTTTTTTTTTTTAACATATAATGTATTATTTGTTTCAGAGGTACAGATCTGATTCAACAGTCTTGCACAATTCACAGCACTCACCATATCCCATACCCTCTCCAATGTCTATCACCCAGCCACCCCATTTCTCCCACCCCCCACCATTCCAGGAACCTTCAGTTCGTTTCCTGAGATTAAAAATTCCTCATATCAGTGAGGTCATATGATACATGTTTTTCTCTGATTGACTTAACTTTGCTCAGCGTAACACTCTCCAGTTCCATCCACATCGTTGCAAATGGCAAGATTTCATTCCTTTTGATGGCTGCATAGTATTCCAGTGTGTGTGTGTGTGTTTCATTTATTTCTGCTTTCATCTTTTTATCTTCTTCCTTTTACTAAATTTGGGCTTAGTTCTTTTTCAAGTGAGGTTGTTTGTATATGTTCTTTCTTGTGCCTTAATGTAGGCATTTATAAATGATTTTCTATAGTGGCATCCTTCGATTCCCTTCCTGAGAAATCTTATGTGTATCTGTTGTAGATTTTTGTTTTTATTAACTGCCCTCTTAGAACTACTTTTGCAGCATCCCATAGTTATTGATATGTTGTGCTTCCATTTTCATTTGTTTCAAGATACTTCCTGATTTTTCTTTTGATTTCTTCTTTGGCAGGAGCATGTTTTTCAGGAGCATGTTTTTTAGTCTCCATATATTTATTTTTCTGGCTTTCCTCCTGTTATTAATTTCTGGTTTCATACCACTATAGTGTGAATATAGTATTCATACCACTATAGTATGAATACTTGGTATTTTTTTCAATCTTTTTAAATTTACTAAGACTTTTTTTTTTATTACCTACATGTGATGTATTCTGGAGAATGTTCTGTGTGCACTGAGAACAATGTGTATTCTGCTGCTGTTGGTTGGCATGTTTGTATATGTCTGTTAGGTCCATTTGATCTAAAGTATAGTTCAAGTGTAGTGCTTTCTTACTGACTTTTCTATCTGGATGATCTATTGTTGATAGGTAGGATATTGAAGTCCCCTTCTATTGTGTTATCTATTTTTTTCCTTCAAATCTGTTAGAATTTGCTTAACATAATTCAGGTGTTCTGTAATTGGGTGCATATATATTGATGATTTTTGTATCTTCTTGATGAACTGACCTCCTTATCACTATGCAGTGACCATCTCTGTTTCTCTTAACCATTTTTGCCTTAAAGCCAATTTTGTCTGATATTAGTATAGCTACCCATGTTCTTTTGGTTTCTATTTGCATGGAGTATCTTTTGCCATTCCTTTGAATTTATGTGTGTCCTTAGAGCTGGGGTGAGTCTCTTGTAGCATATAGTTGGGTATTTTTTTTTTTTTTTAATCCAGCCAGCCAATCTGTCTTTTGATTGGAGAATTCGGTCCATTAACATTTACAATAATTATTGGCAGGTAAGGACTTACTAATGCCTTTTTATTATCTTCTGGCTGTTTATAGTTCCATTTTTCTTTTCCTCTTGTTGCCTTCCTATGTAAATAAATGATTTTCTGGTAGCAGTATACTTTGATTCCCTTCTTCTCATCTTATGTGTACTGTTGTAGATTTTTCTTTTGGAGTTCCCATGATGTTTACATAAAAAATCTTATAGATATCAGGGTGTATTTTATGCTAATAACAATTTAATTTGATTGCATATAAAAAAATCTATCCTCTTCTCTGTTTTACATTTTTGATGACACCATTTACATTGTTTATTGTGTATTCATTAATGAACTGTCAAAGCTATACCTAGGTTTCATACTTTTGCCTTTTAATCTTTTTTTTCTTAAGATTTTATTTATTTGACAGAGACACAGCAAGAGCAGGAACACAAGCAGGGGGAGTGGGCGAGGGAGAAGCAGGCTTCCCCCTGAGGAGGGAGCCCGATGCGGGGCTCGATCCCAGGACCCTGGGATCATGACCCCAGCCGAAGGCAGACGCTTAACGATGGAACCGCCCAGGCGCCCCTTGCCTTTTAATCTTTAGGTGAATCTTTATCTAGCACATCACCATATTAACAGTGTTAAGGTACTCTAAGCCTGACTCTATACTTCTCTTTACCAGTGTGTCCTATATTTCCATATGTTTTGAAGCTACTAGTGAGTATCCTTTTGTTTCAGCTTGAGGAACTCCTTTTAGCATTTTTTTTTAATTTTTAAAAAAATGTATTTTTTTTAAGATTTTATTTGACAGAGAGAGACAGCGAGAGGGGGAACACAAGCAGGGAGAGTGGGAGAGGGAGAAGCAGGCTTCCCACTGAGCAGGGAACCTGATGTGGGGCTCTATCCCAGGACCTTGGGATCATGATCTGAGCTGAAGGCAGACACTTAACGTCTGAGCCACCCTGGTGCCCCCCAAAATTTATTTAACGTGGGCTCATTAAAATATTATTTTATGATATAAATTTATTTTGAGTTGGGCAAGGAGCCCAACACAGGGCTTGAACTCACAACCCTGAGATCAAGACCTAAGCTGAGATCAACAGTCAGACAATTAACCGACTGAGCCATGCAGGCGCCCCCCCCCTTTTAGCATTTCTTGTGTAGTGGCAAAAGTTTAGCAGCTTTTGTTTATTAGGGAAAGATTTTATTATTTCACTTTCATTTCTGAAGGACAGTTTTGCTGGGTGAAGTATTTTGGCTGGCAATGTCTTTCTTTCAGCACTTTGAATTTATCATTCCACTCTCTTTGCTGTAAGATATCTGGTGATAAATCCACTAAGAGCCTTATGGGGGTTCCCTTGGTTGAGAGAACTTTTTTTCTCTTCCAGCTTTTAAAATTCTTTCTTTGGTTTTAGACTATTTCATTATTATGTATCTTGGAGAACATTTTGGGGTGAAATTTTGTGGTGACCAAGCTTTACGAACTTGGATATCCAGTTCTCTTCCCAGTCATGATTTCTTTAAGCTTTTCATTCCTTTCTCCCTCTCTTCTTCTGAGACTCCAGTAATACGTACATTTTCTTTTGATTGTGTCCCATAACTCCTGTAGGCATGTTCCTTTTTATTATTTTTTCTAATTGCTCTAATTGCTTAAATTCAACTGATCTGCCTTCTCACTCACTGCCTCTATCTGTTCAACTCTGCTGTTGAAACTATTGAATTCTTCAGTTCATTGTATTCTTCAGCTCCAAAATTTGGTTCTTTTCTCTTTCTTGAGCTTCTCATTTTGTTCTTGTATTGTGTTCCTCATACTGTTGAATCATTTTTGTGTTCTCTTGTAGCTTTGAGCATCTGTATTACAATTATTTTGAATTCTTTGTTGGGCAATATTTGCATCTCTATTTCTTTGGGTCCAGTTAGTGGACTCTTCCTTTGGTAGAGACATTTCCCTCACCTCTTCCAGACTTCCAGACATTATGGATGGATTTTGGTTAGAGAAGCCTTTCACTTACAGATAGGGGTGCAGTGAATCATGTTGTGGCCCAGGTCTAGTGGTGCAGGGCAACAAACGCTGGGGTGCGTGGTAGCAGTAGGTCCAGTTGGGGCAGGATGGCTCTTTGGCTCAAGCCACCGGGGTCCATGCTCTTGGTAACAGCATATCCCTTTGTCATCATCGCAGGGGTCTGCAGTGCCTGTGAGGGCTCCTGGGCTTCTCAGCCATGCCTCGAGAACCAGTAAGTAGCTAGGGACCAGGGCAGGCAGCATTGGTGGCTGGGGCCAATGGTGTGCACACACTCGGCTGTGAAGGGCCGGCTGTAGGTCTCTTTGCAGACGAAGTCATAGCGATGGGTGTCAGGGAAGGTGGCAAGGACTAGGGCCAACTATGGGCTCCCTGGCAGTGGCAGAGGACGCGAGTGTCAGCATGCTGCCCCTGGGCAAGCGTACTGCAGTGGAGGTCAGTGACAGGGGTCAGGTTGCAGAAAAGGTGGAGGAGGGCATGAAGGTCCTCGGCCGGAGGGACCAGTTCTAGCTGCAGGCGGGCCCAGTGGTGCTGGCCAGTAACACGAGGCAGGGCTGCCCCGTGGCTGTACCAGGGGGCACACACAGCGGCAGAGCTGCTTACAGGTGGGCGTGGTGATGCCGGCCATGACGGGGGGGGGG
>NW_027843809.1:0-2154 GCF_054177405.1 Leptonychotes weddellii
GATGTCCATCGACAGATGAATGGATAATGATTGTACTAAGTTTTGGGGCAAATTCTAAATCACCTCAATTTGTCTAAAAAATTTTATAGCATTTGTCATTAGGAAAATGTCAAAATTAAGTTTGTGCTCTCTATCAAACTCAATTACAGTGTCTTTTGCTTGCTGTTTTTCTTTTAAAATGTTTATGCTACAACTCTTCCTAACATATGCAAACTTTTTTGTCCCCAATTTTAGAGATGAAGAAGGAACAGAACATTTACGAAAGCGAAATATGAAGTTGCCGTTTATGTTTACTACTGGAGAAGCTGTGTTATATGAGATAACCAGTCCTTTTCCTCCCGTGATGGATCCCTTATCAATAAGGACTAAAAATGGTACAAGTGGGATAGATTCTGCTACCAAATCAGCTCTCAATAAGGATTCTCTCAATCCCAGTTCCCTCCTGGCTGCCATCATGCAACAGGATGAGTCTATTTATCTCTATCCCGCCTCAGGTAGCACCCCGTTTGAAAGAAATCTTTTTAATGAACCTGTGAATGAATGCAGTAATTGGCAAGACAATATCGCACCAATGGGAAGTGACGGTATCCTGAAACATGAGGAAATAGATCATTCTCGGGAAATGAACCCAACACTCTCTGGAGGTCCGACAGGGCTCTTTCCAGACAACAGAAATAGTGACTTGTATGGCATTATGAAACAGCTAGGCATTGAGTTTGAAGATATCAAACACATGCAACAGAATGAGGAATTTTTCAGAACTGACTTTTCGGTTGAGGATGACTTCCGAGATATTGACCTAACAGATGAAATCCTGACCTACGTCCAAGATTCTTTAAGCAAGCCCACCGTCGGGTGTTCAGACTACCCGCAGCCACAGTCCCTGGCTCTGGCCTCGAGCTGTGTGGTGCAGGAGCCCCTGCAGTTCGAACAGCCGCAGCACCGCCCAGAGCACGGAGCCGTGGAGCGGGCACAGCTGTGTCAGAAAATGCAGCATATGCAAGTTAACAGCATGTTTGCCACCTGGAACCCTCACCCGTCCGTACCTCGGAGTTGTCCTCAGCAAGATCTGCAGCAGTATAGTGTCTTTTCAGACGTCCCTGGCACCAGCGAAGCGTTTCCCTACACACCTGAGAGCAATCCTGTGCCATACACACAGACCTTTATTCCCTGTCATCAGCCTGTGTTACCACAGCATTCCAACGGGACACAGTTAGGCTTTCCCATAGGGAATTTTGAACCATCCCCATACCCTACTAATAATTTAGAAGATTTTGTCACATGTTTACAAGTTCCTGAAAACCAAACCCATGGACTGACTCCAGAGTCAACCACAGTAAGTCCTCAGGCCTGTTATGCCGGGGCCATGTCCCTGTACCAGTGCCAGCCGGAGCCACCGCCCAGCAGTGTGGCCCACATGCCCTACGATCCAGCGACAGCACCACAGGCATTTTTAAACAAGGTAAGGGTTTTATCGGACTCTGAATAAACGTTGCAGTGAATCTTCTCACATTATAAATATGCATAAGTTGGGCGCCTGGGTGGCTCAGTTGGTTAGGCGACTGCCTTCGGCTCAGGTCATGATCCTGGAGTCCCGGGATCGAGTCCCGCATCGGGCTCCCTGCTCGGCAGGGAGTCTGTTTCTCCCTCTGACCCTCCCCCCTCTCGTGCTCTCTGTCTCTCATTCTCTCTCTCTCAAATGAATGAATAAAATCTTTAAAAAAAAAAAAGATTTTAAAAAATAAATATGCATAAGTTATAAACTTTTTATGTCTGTGATTACTTTTTTATAAGCCAGGACTTTTCTAGTATTAGTATGTTACTAATAGATTTTTTTACTTGAGTTGTAAAGGAGAAACAGGTCAAGGGCTAAGGCAACACGAGTATGTCCATAAGTTACCAGGTGAAATTAGTGAAAAGTACATTGTTTAGAATAGATCCTTGGGTTTCTCTAAAAAATTCAGAGTTCCAAAATATATTTGCATTTTGAAAAGTAATTTCTTTAGGGGTACCTGGGTGACCCAATTCCAACTCTTGATTTTGACTCAGGTCATGATCTCAGGTCTTGAGATTGAGCCTGGCGTTGGGCTCCATGCTGGGTGTGGAGCCTGCTTAAGATTCTTTCTCTCTCTCTCTCTCTTAAAAAAAAAAAAA
>NW_027843810.1:0-264 GCF_054177405.1 Leptonychotes weddellii
GGGTATGTGCCCATGCCGAGTGTATAGGAGTTGATCTATAAGTGGCAGCTAGTGTATGAGTTAATCTCTGCACGCACCATTCCAGTTGAGGCAGGATGCTGGAAGGAGCCAGGCCAGCCATAGCCACTTGTCACCCTGTCGGGAGAGGCACGGCTGGTGTCTGAGTCCCGGGCCAGCCTGTCCGGACTGTGGCAGAGCAGTGGGCACCGGGTAGCTGGCTCCTGCCCTCCCGGGGTGCCACAGCCCCACCTCCTGTCGGCCACC
>NW_027843811.1:0-264 GCF_054177405.1 Leptonychotes weddellii
AGGGATTCTTCTATCTACCATAACCCACCAAAAAAAAAAAAAAAATTACATACAGTTAACCCCTGAACAACACAGGGTTAAGGGCACCAAACCCCTATGCAGTTGAAATCTGCATATAACTTCTGACTCCCCCAAAACCCAACTACTGTCTGTCTACTGTTGATCAGAAGCCTTACTGATAACATAAATGATTGATTAACACATATTTTGTATATTACATGCATTATATACTGTGTTCTTACAATCAAGTAAGCTTGAGACAAG
>NW_027843812.1:0-264 GCF_054177405.1 Leptonychotes weddellii
CCCTTCCATTGCAGGCATGGGTCACAGCATTTGGCTGTCTGGGCTCCCTCCTCCCACGGCTTATCTTTTTTTTTTTTTTTAAAGATTTTATTTATTTATTTGAGAGAGAGAATGAGATAGAGAGAGCATGAGAGGGGGTAGGGTCAGAGGGAGAAGCAGACTCCCTGCTGAGCAGGGAGCCCGATGCGGGACTCGATCCCGGGACTCCAGGATCATGACCTGAGCCGAAGGCAGTTGCTTAACCAACTGAGCCACCCAGGCACC
>NW_027843813.1:0-264 GCF_054177405.1 Leptonychotes weddellii
AAAACAGCATCTACTTAAAGGGATTTATGACTAAAATTGCTTATTTTTCTACAGAGTTGTCTGCTGGTTCTCAGCTTGAAGAAGATTCTACAGTCCTTATTGATCCTTTTTCTTGGCGTTACCATTTTTTGAAGCAAAGTTAACCTAGTTTGCTAGTTTGAGCTTTCTTTTTGGCCTTCTTTAAAAAAAAATTTTTTTTTTAAGTCTATAAATTAGACAAGAGATAGTTCTACAATGTCCAAGTCATTCCAGCAGTCATCTCTC
>NW_027843814.1:0-264 GCF_054177405.1 Leptonychotes weddellii
GGGTATGTGCCCATGCCGAGTGTATAGGAGTTGATCTATAAGTGGCAGCTAGTGTATGAGTTAATCTCTGCACGCACCATTCCAGTTGAGGCAGGATGCTGGAAGGAGCCAGGCCAGCCATAGCCACTTGTCACCCTGTCGGGAGAGGCACGGCTGGTGTCTGAGTCCCGGGCCAGCCTGTCCGGACTGTGGCAGAGCAATGGGCACCGGGTAGCTGGCTCCTGCCCTCCCGGGGTGCCACAGCCCCACCTCCTGTCGGCCACC
>NW_027843815.1:0-264 GCF_054177405.1 Leptonychotes weddellii
AATAAAATCTTTAAAAAAAAAAAAAGGATGTGAAAGATAGCACAGAACTTTACAACTGTAAAGTGACTGGTTAAAAACAAAGTTTTTCCAACTGTGAAAACGGGGACTATATTATCTAGACTAATCAGAAGGATTTTTGAGTCAAACAGGACAGTGGCTACTATGGCAACATCGAAGGTTTGGGACTACAAGCTACAAATTCTCTCTTCTGATGTCTGAGCAAAATCTGTTAGGATCCCAGGCAAGCCCTTCTGTTAGAAGAGA
>NW_027843816.1:0-264 GCF_054177405.1 Leptonychotes weddellii
AGTGGACAAAGAATACTGTGAGGAAGTAGTGCTGTGAGGGGGAAGGGAATGAACTGGATAGTACCAGCACCTTGAAATTGCCAATCCCAAATGTGTTGTGTCTCCTAATTAACACCAGCACAGTAACAGTTATCAACACAAAGGGCGGATTCATCATGAGAGGGAAGCTCTGAGAGAAACAGGGAAGGAGAGAGTTCTCTGTGGAAGAGACAGTTATAGGAGGATAAAGAGCCCCATATGCCTATTTCTACCAGGTAGAGACAA
>NW_027843817.1:0-264 GCF_054177405.1 Leptonychotes weddellii
GTCTAGAGTGTATTCTGTTAAATAGTTAAGACACTTCAGAGGAGTAATTGCAGAGGCCTGGTGAATAACCATTGATGATCATGGGAAACCATTGATAATTCTAGATACTGCTAAATGAATTAGATTATTTGGCTTGAGATCTGACCTCCAAATAGCTACAAATTGTTGTCAACAGATACATTCTGGTGGAATGAAAACTGATGGGCTATACTGAGGGAACACAGGGATTTGGCAAACTTATTTTCAGAGGGGTAGCAGCTACAC
>NW_027843818.1:0-264 GCF_054177405.1 Leptonychotes weddellii
CCTCTAGTGAGCGTCTCCGAGCCTGTTTCCTGGGTGATAGCCACACATACTCTCTACTTTACACATAGCATGATGCCTGGCCTATAACAAGAACTCAGTAGGGGCGCCTGGGTGGCTCAGTCGGTTAAGCATCTGACTTGATTTCGGCTCAGGTCATGATCCCAGGGTCCTGGGATCGAGCCCCGCGTCGGGCTCCCTGCTCCGCGGGAGGCCTGCTTCTCCCTCTCCCTCTGCCGCTCCCCCTGCTTGTGCTCTCTCTCTCTC
>NW_027843819.1:0-264 GCF_054177405.1 Leptonychotes weddellii
GGTCCTCATGTAGTAAAAGTCGCCCTTGTCCCTGGGGATGTGTGCCTGGGACTGTGGCCAATGCTCGTAGCTGAAGTCCTTGCGGGCTGCGTGGTAGAAACCGGGGTGCAGGGTGCCGAAGAGGGGGGACAGGATCTCCATACTCACGTGGTCGCGGAACTTCATGTCCACCTCTGTGCATACCAGGTAGTCCACCTCACGGAGGAAGTGTGGAATTATTCTTAGAAAATATATTGTAAGCCCTCAGGAGTGATTGTGGAAGCA
>NW_027843820.1:0-2154 GCF_054177405.1 Leptonychotes weddellii
GAAATTAACATTGTTGGAGTTAGTTCCTCTTGATAATGAAGAAAAATAAAAGTTAGGGCTGAATTATCCAGATCCAGGTTACTGGGACACGGCATAATATGGGAGTTAAGAGGGGGACTTAAGGCAGACTTCCTTTAACAGTTTCCAACTTACATATAATATTTAGGGGTCAGTTTAGGTAGTGTTGAAAGTGTGGGAATTGTCAGATAAACCTGGGTTTTAGTGCAGGTTCAATCACTGATTAACTGAGTTGGGGCAAGTTACCTACTTAGCCACTCCCAGACCTCAATTTTCTTACCAATGGAACAGTGATAACAATGGAACCTCTTTGATGAGTGTTGTATAAATTCAATGAGAAAATAAAAAACTCATAGCACAATACTTAGTCATAATAGTAACTAACACTTAGATAGTGCTTACTGTTTCAAGGCTTTACATACTATTAACTCATTTAAATCACCCCAACTATCTTGAGAGGAAGTGTTTGTCAATCTTGATGCTATTGGCATTTGGGGCTGAATGATTCTGGACTGCTGTGCATTGTATGAGTTTAGCAGCATTGTTAGCGTGGACCCATTAGATGCTGGTAACACCCCTCCCCCTAGTTGTGTCAAATACAGATGGCTGCAGACATGCCAAATGTCCCCCCGGGGGACGAAATCACTGCTCTAAAGTATTTGGATCCTCATTGTATAGGTAAGGAAACTGAAACATAGGTACATCGAGGTCACGCGGCTACTAAGTAGCAAGAGTTGGGATTCAACCCGGATATTGTAGCTTCTTAATCCCTCCCTGATCTTAAGCACAGTGTACTACATTGCAGTAAATGTTAGTTACTGTTACATTTTTCTATCTTTAGGGTTTATAAAATAGCAAAATCATTGTTTCATTTAATGTTCCGGCATGTTACTTTATGAAGGTATTATTCTGTATTATAGAAAGGGAGACAAAGACAGGTGTCAAGTACCTTTCTCAGTCACATTTCCAAATTGACTCAATCTTCTAATAAGGATCATACCTAGATGTAAGCAGGAAGGTTTTAGAACGTGTGGGCGAAATATTCTCCAAACTGAGAAGTTACTTTGAGGCCAGAACATGAAGTAGGTGACTCCATACAGTTTAGTTTTATTCAGGGTAACCGACTGACAGGGGATAAGGAAGAGGATGATCCATAGCAGCTGCAAAGCTATTCTCTGCAAAATCCAGACCTTAGTCCTCTGACTTTATAGAGCAAGGGGATATACAGAAGAACACTGGAGTGAGATCAAAGGGTTCACAGACACCTAATTGACAGCTAATCTTTAATTAGATCTCTGGGCACCACCTGTGCTTCAGGAAGAGGAAAGACTTTGTTATCTCTAAGAGATTCGTGGGAGACCAAAACAAGCCTCCCCCATTCTGGACTTGGCAGGCATTTCTGAGGTATATATATCAATCTCTAAGGGGCCTGGAATGTGTAGCCCCAAGAGAGGTCATTGAGCGAACAGGAACAAGATGGAGGGCCAAAAATGGAGTCAGTATGGTCAGCACCCCAGCAAAGGTTATTCATTGTTCCAGCATCTATGTGAACGCTGAATTCACAATAAGCCAGTAGTTTCCAAGCTTGGACTTCAGGGACCAGTTTAGAAGTTTTTAAACTTCATAGGACACCTGGCTGGCTCAGTCAGTGGAGTGTGTCTCTTGATCGGGGGGTTGTGAGTTCCAGCCCCGCATTGGGGGTAGAGTTTACTTAGTCAGGGATGGGGAACGAGTACGTGTGTTGGGTGAGATAGAGGGTCTCAACATAAGTTCGCCAACTTTTTATTTTGCCAAATAAGGATATGGAGAAAAAAAATAACTATATTCTTACTATCATACAGACAAATAGACATTTTATTTTTTTTAATTTTTTTTCTTAATTTTATTATATTATGTTAGTCACCATACAATACATCATTAGTTTTTGATGTAGTGATCCATGATCCGTTGTTTTCGTATAACACCCAGTGCTCCATGCAGTACGTGCCCTCCTTAATACCCATCACCGGGCTAACCGATCCCCCCTCCACCCTCCCCTCTAGAACCCTGTTTGTTTCTCAGGTCCATAGTCTCTCATGGTTCATCTCTCCCTCCAATTCCCCACCCCCATTTTTCCCTTCCTTCTCCTAATGCCCT
>NW_027843821.1:0-264 GCF_054177405.1 Leptonychotes weddellii
TAGCAATTAAAACACGCAAGTGTGCGCGCACCCCCCGCCCCGCCCCCACAGCCGTGCTGCTTACGTTCTATGAGAGGACAGATTTTTAAGTAAAATTAAAATATGTATTTATTAATATAATAACATCTATTTAACCCATGTGGATTTTTAAATCGATTTTTAATATTGAAGCTAAAAATCTGATATTTTTAAGAACCTACATTGTAAATCCGTATTAATGCCACTTTTTTTTTTTAAAGATTTTATTTATTTATTTGAGAGAGA
>NW_027843822.1:0-264 GCF_054177405.1 Leptonychotes weddellii
TAGCAATTAAAACACGCAAGTGTGCGCGCACCCCCCGCCCCGCCCCCACAGCCGTGCTGCTTACATTCTATGAGAGGACAGATTTTTAAGTAAAATTAAAATATGTATTTATTAATATAATAACATCTATTTAACCCATGTGGATTTTTAAATCGATTTTTAATATTGAAGCTAAAAATCTGATATTTTTAAGAACCTATATTGTAAATCCATATTAATGCCACTTTTTTTTTTTAAAGATTTTATTTATTTATTTAAGAGAGA
>NW_027843823.1:0-264 GCF_054177405.1 Leptonychotes weddellii
CAAATGGCAAGATTTCATTCTTTTTGATGGCTGAGTAATATTCCATTGTGTGTATATGCGTGTATACACACACACACACACACACACACACACACCACATCTTCTTTATCCATTCATCTGTCAATGGACATTTGGGCTCTTTCCATAGTTTGGCTATTGTAAACATTGCTGCTATAAACATTGGGATGCAGGTGCCCCTTTGAATCAGCAGTTTTGTATCCTTTGGATAAATACCTAGTAGTGCAATTGCTGGGTTTATTTTTA
>NW_027843824.1:0-264 GCF_054177405.1 Leptonychotes weddellii
GCTGCAGCAGGGCCAGCTCCTCGCTGTCCAGCTGGCTGCTGCGGAGCAGGACGCCCAGCTTCACGGCCACCTTGACCAGGTTCTTGAGCACCTTCTGGGCCTCCTTGCGGCTGCGTGTGAACTCTTTGGTGGCGCGGTACAGCTCGTCCAGCACCTCGCTGCTCGTGTCGTCGATGAACACGGCCATGGTGGCCTTGGATGCCATCTTGCTCAGGAGCTTCTTCTGGGCCTGCAGGGCCAGGCTCTTGGTGCTGAAGGCGTCCA
>NW_027843825.1:0-264 GCF_054177405.1 Leptonychotes weddellii
GACAAGTATTCATTCACACACTGTTTGGGAAACTATTTTAGGCTTCAGGAAAGACTTGGGGCCCAGATGCTTGATTCATTTCCCATGCATGCAGACCGCTTCCATCTCCAGTCCCAGTCCCCCAGGGAGAAAGAAGAAAGAAAAAAAAATCAAATAATCAATTCTCTTTTTGCTCCTTACCATTCCTTTTGATTTTAAAATTTGAAGTTTTCCAACAGTAGTTACTGAATTTAGAGAAACGACATGGTTTTATTTGTCTAGGTA
>NW_027843826.1:0-264 GCF_054177405.1 Leptonychotes weddellii
GGCACCTGGGTGGCTCAGTTGGTTAAGCAACTGCCTTCGGCTCAGGTCATGATCCTGGAGTCCCGGGATCGAGTCCCGCATCGGGCTCCCTGCTCGGCAGGGAGTCTGCTTCTCCCTCTGACCCTCCTCCCTCTCATGCTCTCTGTCTCTCATTCTCTCTCTCTCAAATAAATAAATAAAATCTTTAAAAAAAAAAAAAGTACCAATAAGGAAATATAAGCTGGTTTACTAAGTTTTAGGGCAAAAGGACTCACAAAAATTTAA
>NW_027843827.1:0-264 GCF_054177405.1 Leptonychotes weddellii
GGCACCTGGGTGGCTCAGTTGGTTAAGCAACTGCCTTCGGCTCAGGTCATGATCCTGGAGTCCCAGGATCGAGTCCCGCATCGGGCTCCCTGCTCGGCAGGGAGTCTGCTTCTCCCTCTGACCCTCCTCCCTCTCATGCTCTCTGTCTCTCATTCTCTCTCTCTCAAATAAATAAATAAAATCTTTAAAAAAAAAAAAAAGTACCAATAAGGAAATATAAGCTGGTTTACTAAGTTTTAGGGCAAAAGGACTCACAAAAATTTA
>NW_027843828.1:0-264 GCF_054177405.1 Leptonychotes weddellii
ACACCTCAAATAGGTGCAGTATACTGCATGTCAACTATACCTGAATAAAGTTCTATGAAATAGTTCCAAAAAAACAAACAAACGAAAAATACAAAACCCTAGGTCTCCCACTCTTTTCATAAAATCAGGTTTGGCAGCCCTATATTGACTCTGTCTCTTTCCTGATGACCTTGGAGGAGCAGCCTTGCCTTAGTGGTAGCAAATATTTATGAGCAAGTAAATCCATTGCACTCAGTGAACAGGAATTTTGGCTAGGTCACAGAG
>NW_027843829.1:0-264 GCF_054177405.1 Leptonychotes weddellii
CAGAAATAATCTAATCTGAAGAACAGAGATAGAAAAATGAATAAGCCTCACTGTGGGACCACATCAAGTGATCTAGTGTATATGCTTTGTGGTCAAAGGTAACCCTTGAAATAAGGTTTATCTGACCCATCCTTACTGATGTTCATAATTGTTACCCACCGCCTGGTTATCAGACACAAATGGTAAACACTACACCTGTGGGTCAATGTTTGGCTTTATATTCACATATCTGGATTACATTTTAGCTTCTCTCCGTTCTGTTAG
>NW_027843830.1:0-264 GCF_054177405.1 Leptonychotes weddellii
CAGAAATAATCTAATCTGAAGAACAGAGATAGAAAAATGAATAAGCCTCACTGTGGGACCACATTAAGTGATCTAGTGTATATGCTTTGTGGTCAAAGGTAACCCTTGAAATAAGGTTTATCTGACCCATCCTTACTGATGTTCATAATTGTTACCCACCGCCTGGTTATCAGACACAAATGGTAAACACTACACCTGTAGGTCAATGTTTGGCTTTATATTCACATATCTGGATTACATTTTAGCTTCTCTCCGTTCTGTTAG
>NW_027843831.1:0-2154 GCF_054177405.1 Leptonychotes weddellii
ATGACCTCACTGATATGAGGAATTCTTAATCTCAGGAAACAAACTGAGGGTTGCTGGAGTTGGGGGGGTGGGAGGGATGGGATGGCTGGATGATAAACATTGGGGAGGGTATGTGCTATGGTGAGCACTGTGAATTGTGCAAGACTGTTGAATCTCAGATCTCTACCTCTGAAACAAATAATGTAATATATGTTAAGAAAAAAAAGAAGAAGAAGAAGATAGCAGGAGGGGAAGAATGAAGGGGGAGAAATCTGAGGGGGAGATGAACCATGAGAGATGATGGACTCTGAAAAACAAACTGAGGATTCTAGAGGGGAAGGGGGTGGGAGGATGGGTTGGCCTTGTGATGGGTATTAAAGAGTGCACGTTCTGCATGGACCACTGGGTGTTACACACAAACAATGAATCATGGAACACTACATCAAAAACTAATGATGTAATGTATGGTGATTAACATAACAATAAAAATATTTTAAAAAGGAAGAGGAGGGGCGCCTGGGTGGCTCAGTTGGTTAAGCGACTGCCTTCGGCTTAGGTCATGATCCTGGAGTCCCGGGATCGAGTCCCGCATTGGGCTCCCTGCTCGGCAGGGAGTCTGCTTCTCCCTCTGACCCTCCTCCCTCTCATGCTGTCTCTCATTCTCTCTGTCTCAAATAAATAAATAAAATCTTAAAAAATAAAAAAATAAAAATAAAATAAAAAGGAAGAGGAAAGATGGTGGAGGAGTAGGGGACCCTATTTCAACCAGTCTCTGGAATTGAGCTGAATATTTACCAGACCTCTCTGAGCACCCATGAAATCAGCCTGAGATATAAGAAGATCTGGATCCTACAAACAGAATATCACAGGCGGTTGGTTTCAAAGTACGAAACAGGGAGCCGTGATTCTGTGGGCAGATATTGGAGGATAAATGGCAGTGGGAGGGTACCTGGCCATGGGGATCCTACACCGCTGGTGAGCGAAAGCCTCACTCGCTGGGGACAGGGCACAGACTCGCAGACCGGTAGCAGCAGGGAAAGGACTTTAGGGCAGCCCCTGGGGCAGAAACCTGGAGTGGTGGGGTCGCGCGTGCAAACTGGGAGCGGCTGGCAGTTTTAGAAGCACAAAGGGCAGAGACATGTCCCGACCTGGAGGCAAGACTGGGCACGCTGTGGAGGGGTGCACAACCCAGGATGCTGCAGTTTATAGCAGCATGGACAGAAATGGAGACAGTGTGTCCTGGAGACCTCACTGAAGAACAGACTGCAATCTCTCTGCTCTGAGGCAGAGGGTTGGAAATGGTCTCTTCTGCTCTGACTCACAGAAGAGATGCAGAAAGCCACCAGGGAAAGCTGCCAGAGAACAAAAGCCCCCAAAACTGATTCCTACTGAGGCCATCCCCCGCCACCCCAAACAGGGTTGCCTGAGTAACAGCACAGCAGGCCCCTCCCCCATAAGACAGGCTGGGAAAACAAGAGGCCAGCAACCCTAAGGTCCCTAGAAAACAGGTGCATCTTGCTTGGGTTCTGATCAATAATTTGGACTCTATACATTTCCTCAAACACCCATCAACAGAATGACTAGGAGGAGGAACTCCCAAAATAGAAAAGACTCGGAGATTATGACTTGTGCTGCAGATTTACAAATGGATGCAGATATAACCAAGATGTCAGAGATGGAATTCAGGCTAGCAATTGTGAAGACAACAGCTACAATGGAGAAATCAATTAATGGCAACATAGAGTCTATAAGGGCAGAAATGAAAGCTGAATTGGCAGAACTTAAAAATGCTATCAGTGAGATCCAATCCAATCTAGATAATCTAAAAGCTAGGGTAAGTGAGGCAGAAGAGTGAATAAGTGACCTGGAAGACAATATAATAGCTAAAAAGGGAAAAGAGGAGGCCAGGGAAAAACAACTCAGAATCCATGAAAATAGAATCAGAGAAATAAGTGACACCATGTAGCGTCCCAATGTCAGAATAATTGGAATCCTGGAGGGAGTGGAGAGAGAGAGAGGACTAGAAGATGTATTTGAGCAAATCGTAGCTGAGAACTTCCCTGATGTGGGGAATGAAACAAACATTCGCATCCTAGAGGCAGAGAGGACCCCTCCCAAGATCAAGGAAAACAGGCCAACACCCCGGCATGTAATAGTAAAACTTGCAAATCTTAG
>NW_027843832.1:0-264 GCF_054177405.1 Leptonychotes weddellii
GACTGAGCCACCCAGGCGCCCCCAGACAATCTATTAAAACCTTCTCCAGTAACCGGACATATTTTAAAATTTTACTACTGTTATTTTTTTTAATAATGCTGTCACTTAGACTAACTTCGTGGAGTCACATGCCAACAGTTTCACACATAAAAGTGATTCACCAATTTCCCAGAGCACCTCCAGGTAATTATTGGAACAGTGCTTATTCTTATTACTTATTACTAGGACTGTTCAGTCCCTATAAAAAAGAATTCCATTTAAAAA
>NW_027843833.1:0-264 GCF_054177405.1 Leptonychotes weddellii
GGAACACTTCATCTAGAACTAATGATGTAATGTATGGGGATTAACATAAGAATAAAAAAAAAAAAATATTGATGCTAAATAGACTGTGAAATGTTACTATCCACCTTGTAGTCCCTAGAACAACCACTGTAAGATCTATATAGTAAATGATATTGTCATTTTCCAAATTATTTCTGAGGCCAGCATGACCCTGACACAAAAACCAAAGACAGAACTGAAAAAGAAAACTATAGATCTTATGATCATAGATATAAAACTTCACAA
>NW_027843834.1:0-264 GCF_054177405.1 Leptonychotes weddellii
CGCCGAGCAGGGAGCCCGACGCGGGACTCGATCCCGGGACTCCAGGATCATGACCTGAGCCGAAAGCAGTCGCTTAACCAACTGAGCCACCCAGGCGCCCGGTCTTTCTTTCTTCTAGAAGGATATAGTGTCTTTGATGAAGACTGGCCAAATAACCATGGACTCGGCGCAGACATAAAAACACAGGCGCACGGTAACAGCACATGGGGCTCTTCTCTGTCTCTGATCTCATCTCTTCTGGCAGTGGGCAGGGGAAACTTAGGC
>NW_027843835.1:0-264 GCF_054177405.1 Leptonychotes weddellii
AGGCACAGTATATGAATATAAACTTATGTGATTCAAAAAGAGTACTCTTTCTCTCTAAAAAAAAAAAAGAAAAGAAAAGTGGGGTGCCTCGGTGGCTCAGTCGGTTAAGCGTCTGACTCTTCATTTCTGCTCAGGTCATTATATCAGGGTCCTGAGATTGAGCCCTGAGTCAGGCTCCGCACTAAGCATGGAGCCTGCTTAGGATTCTCTTTCTCCCTTTGCCCCTCCCCCCTGCTCTCTCTTTCTTTTCTCTCTCTTTCTCTC
>NW_027843836.1:0-264 GCF_054177405.1 Leptonychotes weddellii
AGAAATGCACTGCAAATGGCGTTTGGGAAAAAGAGCAGAGGGCTCTCCTCAACCCACCCACTGGGCCTTATCCTCCCTTTACCTCTAATATTAGGCTCCTGGTAAGGCTCTGTTTAAGAATGATGGCCAGAGGGGCGCCTGGGTGGCTCAGTCGTTAAGCGTCTGCCTTCGGCTCGGGTCATGGTCCCAGGGTCCTGGGATCGAGCCCCACATCGGGCTCCCTGCTCAGCTGGAAGCCTGCTTCTCCCTCTCCCACTCCCCCTG
>NW_027843837.1:0-264 GCF_054177405.1 Leptonychotes weddellii
CTGTTTCAAGACAAATCTGGCATGTTTTCAGTTCTTTCCTTCTTCTTTCAGTCTTCCCATACCTTTTTTTTTTTTTTTAAAGATTTTATTTATTTATTTGAGACAGAGAGAATGAGAGACAGAGAGCATGAGAGGGAGGAGGGTCAGAGGGAGAAGCAGACTCCCTGCCGAGCAGGGAGCCCGATGCGGGACTCGATCCTGGGACTCCAGGATCATGACCTGAGCCGAAGGCAGTCACTTAACCAACTGAGCCACCCAGGCGCC
>NW_027843838.1:0-264 GCF_054177405.1 Leptonychotes weddellii
GGTGATGATGATGAAGATGGTGCTGGTGATGATGGTGGTGGTGGTGGTGCTGGTGATGATGGTGGTGGTAATGATATTGTCATCATTACTGCTATTGAAAAAATACATTGACGGTCTAATACCCGTGCTAAATGCTCTGCACCTGTTGCCTCATTGAGTCCTCTCTGGCAATCCTCTTAGGATCCTTAGTCTCTGGTTGAGGAAACTGAGTCTTAGGGAGGTTAATGGTATTGCTTAATGTACTACCGCTGGTAAGTTGTAGAC
>NW_027843839.1:0-264 GCF_054177405.1 Leptonychotes weddellii
ATGATTAGAAATAATGTGTAAAGAAACAGATCCCAATGAAAATAGCTCTATACAGTTTTGTAAGTATTTCTACCTTTATTAAAATACATGATGGGAAAAGAATTGCAAGCACAGCTTTCAGAATGAGCTTCTATTGTATACAAATGCCAGTGTGAGTCCAAATATGGGGTGAGGTTGATACGGGGAAAGTTGACAAGTAAAGTTGAGATTTGCATTATATTCTTATTTTTCTTAATGACAACACAAAATTAAAATAAATGAATA
>NW_027843840.1:0-264 GCF_054177405.1 Leptonychotes weddellii
CAATTCACCTTTCATTTCTGCCCTTAGAGACTCTGTGTTGCCATTAATTGATTTCTCCATTCTAGCCATTGTCTTCACAATTGCTAGCCTGAATTCCATCTTCGACATCTTGGTTATATCTGCATCCATTTGTAAATCTGCAGTATAAATCATAATCTGAGTCTTTTCTATTTTGAGGGCTCCTCCTCCTTGTCATTCTGTTGATGGGTGTTTAAGGGAATGTATAGACTCCAAATTATTGACCAGAACCCAAGCAAGATGCAC
>NW_027843841.1:0-264 GCF_054177405.1 Leptonychotes weddellii
GTTCCCTCTCTCGCTGTCTCTCTCTCTGTCAAATAAATAAATAAAACCTTTAAAAAAAAAGTTTGTTTTTTTTTTTATTTTTTGGTTAACTAAGCATTAGGTGAATGGGTCCTTTAGCAAATTATTCTATTGGACGTTTGCTATTCAAGGATATAGAACTGGAGTTGAGCCGATTGGTCATTCCAAGGTAAACTAGTGAACTATTCACTAGTCCGTGGTTGATTGTCAGTGACTTCACCTGGGGCCTCCCATATCTTGTGATTA
>NW_027843842.1:0-2154 GCF_054177405.1 Leptonychotes weddellii
ATTAAATCTTAAAAAAAAAAAAAAAAGAAAAATGTCTGTTCATTTCTTCTGCCCATTTCTTGATTGGATCATTTGTTCTTTGGGTGTTGAGTTTGATAAGTTCTTTATAGATTTTGGATACTAGCCCTGTATCTGATACGTCATTTGCAAATATCTTCTCCCATTCTGTCAGTTGTCTTTTGGTTTTGTTGACTGTTTCTTTCGCTGTGCAAAAGCTTTTTATCTTGATGAAGTCCCAATGGTTCATTTTTGCCCTTTCTTCCCTTGCCTTTGGCGATGTTTCTAGGAAGAAGTTGCTGCATCTGAGGTCTAAGAGGTTGCTGCCTGTGTTCTCCTTTAGGATTTTGATGGACTCCTGTCTCACATTTAGGTCTTTCAACCGTTTTGAGTCTATTTTTCTGTATGGTGTAAGGAAATGGTCCAGTTTCATTCTTCTGCATGTGGCTGTCCAATTTTCCCAACACCATTTGTTGAAGAGATTGTCTTTTTTCCATTGGGCATTCTTTCCTGCTTTGTCAAAGATTTGTTGACCATAGAGTTGAGGGTCCATTTCTGGGCATCCTATTCTGTTCCATTGATCTATGTGTCTGTTTTTGTGCCAGTACCATACTGTCTTGATGATGACAGCTTTGTAATAGAGCTTGACTTCTGGAATTGTGATGCCGCCAGCTTTGCTTTTCTTTTTCAACATTCCTGTGGCTATTTGGGGTCTTTTCTTGTTCTATACAAATTTTAGGATTATTTGTTCCATTTCTTTGAAAAAAGTTGATGATATTTTGATAGGGATTGCATTAAATCTGTAGATTGCTCTAGGTAGCCTTGACATCTTCACAATATTTGTTTTTCCAATCGATGAGCATGGATCATTTTTCCATTTCTTTGTGTCTTCCTCAATTTCCTTCATGAGTATTTTAGAGTTTTCTGAGTACAGATTCTTTGCCTCTTTGGTTAGATTTATTCCTAGGTATCTTATGGTTTTGGGTGCAATTGTAAATGGGATCGACTCCTTAATTTAACTTTCTTCAGTTTTGTTGTTGGTGTATAGGAATGCCACTGATTTCTGTGCAATGATTTTATATCCTGCCACTTTACTGAATTCCTGTATGAGTTCTAGCAGTTTTGGGGTGGAGTCTTTGGGGTTTTCCACATAAAGTATCAGATCATCTGCAAAGAGTGAGAGTTTGACTTCTTCTTTGCTGATTTGGATGCCCTTTATTTCTTTTTGTTGTCTGATTGAAAGTGAGGGGGTGGAAAACCATTTACCATGCTAATGGACACCAAAAGAAAACTGGGGTGACAATCCTTTTATCAGACAAATTAGATTTTAAACCAAAGACTATAATAAGAGATGAGGAAGGACACTATATCATACTTAAAGGGTCTATCCAACAAGAAGATCTAACAATTGTAACTATCTATGCCCCTAACAAGGGAGCAGCCAATTATATAAGCTAATTAATAACAAAAGCAAAGAAACACATCAACAACAATACAATAATAGTGGGGGACTTTAGCACCCCTTTCACTGAAATAGACAGATCATCTAAGCAAAAGATCAACAAGGAAATAAAGACTTTAAATGA
Source organism: Leptonychotes weddellii (assembly GCF_054177405.1). Lineage (NCBI taxonomy): Eukaryota > Metazoa > Chordata > Mammalia > Carnivora > Phocidae > Leptonychotes > Leptonychotes weddellii. Next base: position 1,584 of record NW_027843842.1, read on the forward strand.
CACACTAAACCAAATGGACTTCACAGATATATTCAGAACATTGCACCCAAAGCAACAGAATACACATTCTTCTCTAGTGCCCATGGAACATTCTGTAGAATAGATCACATCCTAGGTCACAAATCAGGTCTCAATCGGTACAAAAAGATTGGGATCATTCCCTACATATTTTCAGACCACAATGTTTTGAAACTAGAACTCAGTCACAAGAGGAAAGACAGAAAGAACTCAAATACATGGAGGCTAAAGAGCATCCTACTAATGAGTGAATAGATCAACCAGGAAATTAAAGAAGAATTAAAAAAAATTCATGGAAACAAAGAAGATGAAAACACAACTGTTCAAAATCTTTGGGATGCAGCAAAGGTGGTTGTAAGAGGAAAGTATATAGCAATACAAGCCTTTCTCAAGAAACAAGAAAGGTCTCAAATACACAACCTAAAGGAGCTGGAGAAAGAACAGCAAATAAAGCCTAAACCCAGCAGGAGAAGGGAAATAATAAAGATCAGAGCAGCAATCAATGAAATAGAAACCAAAAGAACAGTAGAACAGATCAACGAAACTAGGAGCT
>NW_027843843.1:0-264 GCF_054177405.1 Leptonychotes weddellii
CAGCCTCCTGTCAGTCTGTTTTTCTTGGTTAGTATGATTTGTCTGTATTTTATGTAGAACAGAACTTTTTTTTTTTTAAAGATTTTATTTATTTATTTGGGAAAGGGAGAGAGAGAGAGTGCACACAGGGGGAGAGTGAGAGGGAGAAGCAGAATCCCCACTGAGCAGAGAGCCTGATGTGGGACTCGATCCCAGGACCGTGAGAACACGACCTGAGCCGGAGGCAGATGCCCAACCAACTGAGCCAACCAGGTGCCCCAACAA
>NW_027843844.1:0-264 GCF_054177405.1 Leptonychotes weddellii
AGGTTCGTACCAAATGTTTTTAAGGACCGGGGCTGTGAGTGGTTACATCACGTCCCTTCTCATCCTATTGGCCAAAATCCAGCCGCATGACCCCAATCTAACTGAGAAGCAGAAGCTGGGAAATGCGGAGAAGTACATGGATATTTAATCTTTAATTCTCACATCTGTAAAATAATGATTGTAATGTTGATCTTGTGGGACTATCATAGAAGATAATACTACTTAGCCTAGTGCCGAACATCAAGTAAAAAGCTCATGAAGTGG
>NW_027843845.1:0-264 GCF_054177405.1 Leptonychotes weddellii
AGAAAGAAGAAAGAAAGGAAGGAAGAAAGAAAAAGAAAGAAAGAAAGAAAGAAAAAAAGAAGAAGGAAGGAAGAAAAGCAGCACCTGCAGAGTGCAAGGGGGTGGGACTTGGTGTAAGTGGTTTAGGCTGCCATTGTTGTCACTGTGCTGCTTACTGAAGTTAGTGTAAGCTGAGGGTTAGGGGAGGGAGCTGATGCCAATTCCTTCCCTCATCCCAGGAGAGGAGCGTTCGCTCCTGCTGCTATACAAGAAGCCCTCCCAGAA
>NW_027843846.1:0-264 GCF_054177405.1 Leptonychotes weddellii
AAAATGAAGAAAATAATCCCATTTACAACTGCATCAAATACAATATACTTATGAATAAATAAAACCTAGGAATAAATTTAACCAGGTAGGTAAAATATCTGTACACTGACAACTTTAAGCCATTAATGAGAGAAACTGAGAAAAATAAAGATATTTTGTGATCATAATCAGAAGGAATTCATATTGTTAAAATGTTCCTACTACCCAAAGCAATCTACAGATTCAGTGTAATCCCTATCAAAATCCCAATGGCATTTTTCCCAG
>NW_027843847.1:0-264 GCF_054177405.1 Leptonychotes weddellii
CAGTCAAAACCGCCGTCTGAGCTCCTCATTAGTAAAGCCCAGAGATGCCCCATCAGAACGGAGCGTGGAGACTCTTAATTGGGTGACATCTCCAGTGAAACTCGCCCTTCCACACCTGCAGGGGCTCGGGCAGGACCTGATGGAAGCAATCCAGCCAGGCTGGGGGCGCGACAGGGCCCCGTTAAAACACGCCGCAAGCCGCCGCTGGAGGATGCCGTCCTTCGTGGTCTTGACTGCTGGTCGTTCCCACGCTAGAAAGGAGGG
>NW_027843848.1:0-264 GCF_054177405.1 Leptonychotes weddellii
AGTGGTGCAGTAGATTTTTTGTTCTTGAAAGTATTGTTGCAAGTAAAAATATACAGTAGAAGACAAAGATTTCTAATATTTGACTATATCCTAAGAGAAAGTAGCAAACCAGAAAGAATTTAGCCTTTGTTTCCTTGATCGAAATGGGTGGTCCTATTCCTTCCACCACTAGATGCCCCTCCCCCCACAAAAAAAAAAAATAGAAAAGAGGAAAAAGAAAATCCAGAGCAGAGATGATGACAGAGAAGGTTTACATGGGGGGGG
>NW_027843849.1:0-264 GCF_054177405.1 Leptonychotes weddellii
AATGAGGCCATACGTCCAGTCGCTGTTTGTAACTCAGGGTTGGCATTTCTATATACTGGGGCCCTAACCACCTGGAAGTCGGCTGGCTCCAAGCTGATTCTGAGAGCTGCTGGTGGCGGTTCCCGTGGCCCCTGGCCTGCCACAGTGGCTTCCTAGCCTGTGTCCCAGCCTCCCCATCCCTCCCCAACCCACTCTCCACCCAGAGCCCCCAAGGGTTCTTTCCTAAAACTGTCCTGTGACTGCCCCATCCACAGACTAGAACCC
>NW_027843850.1:0-264 GCF_054177405.1 Leptonychotes weddellii
CCCCCCCTCCCCTCTAGAACCCTCAGTTTGTTTTTCAGAGTCCATCGTCTCTCATGGTTCGTCTCCCCCTCCGATTTCCCCCGCTTCATTCTTCCCCTCCTGCTACCTTCTTCTTCTTCTTCTTCTTTTTTTTTAAGTGAAATTTATGAATATAAACTATACGTGAACGACTTTGACAGGTGGAAATAACACTGAGAAATTATTAAATGGAGGAGGATTTGTACTACACATAAATTTGGGGCCAGATACCCATTTAAAATATGC
>NW_027843851.1:0-264 GCF_054177405.1 Leptonychotes weddellii
CTAGTACCCTTTCCCTTCTGTTCCTGCTCCAGGTATGAGCAGAAATGGTCTCTAGGTGAAATTAAATCTTTTTCATGTCTCTGTTTTCTGATGTTTCTGAGGGAATATAAATTGCCTTTGGCAAAAGATTAAAAAAACAAAACAAAACAGAATAAAAGAAAGAAAAAAATCCTATTAAAGGCATTTCACCTGAAGGACCCATACCCCTCTCCACTCCTACACACACACACACACACACACACACACACACACACACACACACAC
>NW_027843852.1:0-264 GCF_054177405.1 Leptonychotes weddellii
AGCCAGAAGACCTCCCTGAGGCCTGTGGTTTTGGCTGTGGGACCCAGAGCCTGGGCAGGCAGTGGGGGCGTTTGCCAATGTGGCCGCAGACGGCACGGTCTTTACCTGGTGCTGTATCCCGTGACTTCTTCACCTGGTTCTTAGTACGCTGCCTCCAGGTTTTTACCCCCATCCCAAAGGTGGGAAGCAGCTTCAGAGAATTGTAGTGATATTCCCAGGGGCTGGTGCGTACCCCAGCTCGGAGCCTGGCGTGGACCCTGGCCT
>NW_027843853.1:0-2154 GCF_054177405.1 Leptonychotes weddellii
GAGAGAGAGAGAGAGAGTGAGCAGGGGGGGAGGGGCAAAGGGAGAGGGAAAGCCAGTCTCAAGCAGACTCCACACTAAGCACAGAGCCCGACACTGGGCTCAGTCCCACAACCCTGAGATCATGACCCAAGCTGAAATCAAGCTTAACTGACTGAGCCACCCAGGCACCCCAAAAGTAAGTCATGTTTAAACAGCTACCTGGATTAAGTAAGAGATGGTTTACAGAAAACTGAACTATCTCCACACAGTAGGATGGACAAACTGACATAGCACCTGAACACTGGATAGAATAATAATTGTTTAGACAATGCTTTGTCTTCTTTTCTCTAGATCTAAAAATGTGTATTATACCAAGGCTGATTATTCTTTGAAGTACAGTGGATCCTTGGCATTAGTGGATTTAACACTCAACAATTTGATCCTTTGGACCAATGAAGGTCTACAATGTATATTAATTATTACTTTTACAAGACATACTTTCAGTTTCAAAGTGACACAAAGTGTAGAAGCTATCTACCTATGCTAGTGCTGGGCCCAGGTGACTATCCTGAAGCTGCAATGTCAGGTGGCTGTATCATTTTCTACAGAGAGCTATGATCATTCTCTACCTGTTCTAAGCATGGTTCCACTTGTGATGAAATTGTGTTTCTTTGAAGATTAAAGTCAGTTCATGGTCAATGCCATATGTCATTACAATGATAATGCTTATAATAAGATACATTATTTTTGTGATACCACTAATTTTAATAGCTTTATAAAATGGCTTATACAATATAAGCTCTTTATAGGAAAAATGTTACATTCTAATGATATCAGTAAACTTGGAGATTTAGAAAGACCTTGGGTATCTTCTCTAGAATGGCAAGATTCTACAGCAGTTCATCTTCTTCAGGCTATTTTTTTTTTCTTTCATAGTCAACCTATAGTTTAAATGTGGCTGGATCTCAATGATAACCAAGTGTTCTCATTCTGAAGTTCAAGAATTAAAAAAAGTATTTTTCTCACTAAGAAGCAGAGGGTGTTAGAGTAACACCAAGACTTCTCTCTACTGAAAACAAAAGGGCACTAAAAATTTAAGAGGTGACTGCAAATACGTGATTTATGCCATTATTTTATGTAACACTAAGAAGGAATTTATGTAAAATTAAACTATGACACAATGATTTTTTATCATTTTTAGGAGGTAATACAATATTGAGAAAAAATTTGCATATTAGAATTGATGGAATACAACATATCAAACTAGTCTCCTTGGAGGATTTTTATTCATTCTAATAATGCACAGCTCTTATAATAGTATTTATTCAAAAAATAAAATTCTTAAATGTTTGGGCAGTCTTCTAGTGATATACTACTACTGCCCAAAACATTTACATTTTTTATATTTCTAAAATGCCAAAACCCCCTGGTACGTTGAATATATTTATCAGTTGTTGTATAAGACTAATTAATTTGGAGGCACAATAACCACTAGTTTTAAGTAGTAAAGACTGGTAAACAGGATACCCTACTTTGTAAAAAGAAAGACAGTATACTAAAGAGACTGATTTTTATTTATTTACTTTTTTGATATCTGGATGCTGATTTTGTGGATGATTTCAAAGAAAAATATTTCAATAACTATTAGAAGTTTCAGTGATTACTATAACTGTTGGAAACCAATAGTCAGGAGAATTTACTTTGACTAAACTGAGTGGCAATATGAAGCGAAAGGAATTTAGAGGGCATGTATGTTATCAAAATAAATTTTTTGGCAGTGAGAAAAAAAGAACGCTAAAGACATAAGGAGCATGAATACTCAGTCTGGAAAGTTCTGAGAAGGTTCTGCTTTGGCAATGATCTAGGCTGTTTCACACCAATTCTCCCTCTGATAACATGAGAGAAACTGGATAAAATATATTAAAAATATCTGTTAAGAAAGCAGCAGTGCTATTAAGATAGTGAGAGCTTGGGTGTGGGAGATGCAGAAGAACAGGAAAACAAGGTATGCGAGCCCAGCACTTGAAGCTTTCCCCCTCAAGGTGACTGCGGACTTCAAAAGCAGTATCTGTGGCTGAGAACCTGAGCAACAAAGCTTTCAGGAGCCTCACAATGACACAGAGAGAAAAGTAAAGTTCAGGGGCTGCTGGGGATGATGGGTGCTAATAAATACCC
>NW_027843854.1:0-264 GCF_054177405.1 Leptonychotes weddellii
CCCCCCCCCCCCCCCGCCCCAATCTGGAGTCTCCCCTCCCTCCCTCTTTGCCTAGCTAAGCTTTGCTCAGGCTTCCAGTCATTCTGACGCCTTTTCCTCAGGGAAGGGAAGCCCTTCTGACCACCAGCCTCAGACTAGCCCAAGGGCACCCCCCCCCACGTCTTCTTTCTCAGTAGCTCTGTGCCCAGTTTGTCAGTTTGCTTCCTCCTCAGACTCCCCCAGTGCAAAACCCACGAGAGCACAAACCTATCTTGCCTCCTGCCC
>NW_027843855.1:0-264 GCF_054177405.1 Leptonychotes weddellii
ACACAAAAATAAATTCAAAATGGCTGAAAGACCTCAATGTGAGACAGGAAAACCATCAAAATCCCAGAGGAGAACACAGGCAGCAACCTCTTTGATCTCGGCCACAGCAACTTCTTACCAGACACGTCTTCGGAGGCAAGGGAAACAAAAGCAAAAATGAACTACTGGGACTTTATCAAGATAAAAAGCTTCTCCACAGTGAAGGAAACAGTCAACAAAACTAAAAGGCAGCCTATGGGATAGGAGAAGATATTTGCAAATCAC
>NW_027843856.1:0-264 GCF_054177405.1 Leptonychotes weddellii
CCTTCGGCTCAGGTCACATGATCCCAGGGTCCTGGGATCCGCCCCGCATCGGGCTCTCTGCTCAGCGGGAAGTCTGCTTCTCCCTCTCCCGCTCCCCCTGCTTGTGTTCCCTCTCTTTCTGTGTGTCTCTCTGTCAAATAAATAAATAAAATCTTTAAAAAAAAAAAAGATTTTATTTATTGAGGCGCCTGGGTGGCTCAGTCGCTAAGCGTCTGCCTTCGGCTCAGGTCGTGATCCCAGGGTCCTGGGATCCAGCCCCGCATC
>NW_027843857.1:0-264 GCF_054177405.1 Leptonychotes weddellii
TCGTTTAGTGGAAAGTAGTTTCCATATTAAAATTCAGTAACTCAATAAGAATTGCCCAACACATTGAGATAATTTTGTTAACTTGAGTTTTTCACTATTTATTGGTATAATAATTTGATGGAAAAATAGCATTTAATTATGCATTTTTATAGGCACATTGTTTAATCTATTACTAGCCAATAATTTTGTTATGGAAACCGATTATCCAAGCATTATAAACTATAAGAAATAAAATTATAAATTTGACTTTGAAAAAAAAAAAAA
>NW_027843858.1:0-264 GCF_054177405.1 Leptonychotes weddellii
CTGACGGACGATGTAGACATACCCAACATGCTCCCAATATTGCATAAGACTTTTCTTAGCCAAAGAAAAAAAAAAAAAAGTTGTACTAAATAAGATAACACTGACAACCCTCTAGAAGTAATGATAATAGGCAATATTTACTGAGTTCTTATTCTGAGCCAACTGCCCTGTCTAGATGGTGCAGTTTAATCTTCAAAACGGTCATCTACGGTAGGTGCCACAATGATTCCCATAGCACAGGTGAGAAAACCAAGGAATGGAGAA
>NW_027843859.1:0-264 GCF_054177405.1 Leptonychotes weddellii
CTGACGGACGATGTAGACATACCCAACATGCTCCCAATATTGCATAAGACTTTTCTTAGCCAAAAAAAAAAAAAAAAAAGTTGTACTAAATAAGATAACACTGACAACCCTCTAGAAGTAATGATAATAGGCAATATTTACTGAGTTCTTATTCTGAGCCAACTGCCCTGTCTAGATGGTGCAGTTTAATCTTCAAAACAGTCATCTACGGTAGGTGCCACAATGATTCCCATAGCACAGGTGAGAAAACCAAGGAATGGAGAA
>NW_027843860.1:0-264 GCF_054177405.1 Leptonychotes weddellii
AATCGCTATACTCAATGTGGAGCTCAAATTCATGACCCTGAGATCAAGAGTCACATGTTCCACCGATTGAGTCAGCCAGGTGCCCCTGGGGTTGTCTTTTATAGAAGTGTAGAAAGTCAGAAGAGAATACTATGAACACACACCAATCAGTTTGAAAATGAGATGGAATGGACAACCTTCCAGAAAAAATATGATAAAAATGATACCAAAAGAAATACAACCCATGGGTTAACTATAAGCCATTAAAGAAATGCAATTTTTACT
>NW_027843861.1:0-264 GCF_054177405.1 Leptonychotes weddellii
AATCGCTATACTCAATGTGGAGCTCAAATTCATGACCCTGAGATCAAGAGTCACATGTTCCACCAATTGAGTCAGCCAGGTGCCCCTGGGGTTGTCTTTTATAGAAGTGTAGAAAGTCAGAAGAGAATACTATGAACACACACCAATCAGTTTGAAAATGAGATGGAATGGACAACCTTCCAGAAAAAATATGATAAAAGTGATACCAAAAGAAATACAACCCATGGGTTAACTATAAGCCATTAAAGAAATGCAATTTTTACT
>NW_027843862.1:0-264 GCF_054177405.1 Leptonychotes weddellii
CCTCTAGTGAGCGTCTCCGAGCCTGTTTCCTGGGTGATAGCCACACATACTCTCTACTTTACACCTAGCATGATGCCTGGCCTATAACAAGAACTCAGTAGGGGCGCCTGGGTGGCTCAGTCGGTTAAGCATCTGACTTGATTTCGGCTCAGGTCATGATCCCAGGGTCCTGGGATCGAGCCCCGCGTCGGGCTCCCTGCTCCGCGGGAGGCCTGCTTCTCCCTCTCCCTCTGCCGCTCCCCCTGCTTGTGCTCTCTCTCTCTC
>NW_027843863.1:0-264 GCF_054177405.1 Leptonychotes weddellii
AATCGCTATACTCAATGTGGAGCTCAAATTCATGACCCTGAGATCAAGAGTCACATGTTCCACCGATTGAGTCAGCCAGGTGCCCCTGGGGTTGTCTTTTATAGAAGTGTAGAAAGTCAGAAGAGAATACTATGAACACACACCAATCAGTTTGAAAATGAGATGGAATGGACAACCTTCCAGAAAAAATATGATAAAAGTGATACCAAAAGAAATACAACCCATGGGTTAACTATAAGCCATTAAAGAAATGCAATTTTTACT
>NW_027843864.1:0-2154 GCF_054177405.1 Leptonychotes weddellii
TAAGTGTTTCTAGAAGCACAGCCTCTCGTAGGGTCTGGAAATCAGCAGGGTGACATCCAGCAGTGTTCCTGTACATGGATGGATGGAACTGACTTATCAACTGTCACCTATATCACCCAATCAGCCATGTGAAGAAGGCTGACTTGGCACGGAGCTGGCAATTATCTGGTGAACCCAGTCCAGTGAACTGCCTAGACTGATAAAAGCTCAAAGAATAAATATAATTGCACTGGGAAATCATCGAGAATCCTTTCTGATGATTCAAAATGCAGTATCTTGACTAGATGCAGTTTACAAAAGCAGCCCAACCAAGCCACTGAAAAGAAGACAAAAAAATACAGACGGCTATCACAGGTATTTTATAACCTGGTTCAAAACATAGCATAAATTGGGTCTTGACAAAAATATAAATTACATTATAAAACATGCCGATGACATGTAGCAGTTACTCGCTCACTCATGTCATACAATACACGTTACACATACAGCACAATGCATCCACATACATCGGGCGCACACACACAATAACCTGAATGAAGAAGAGCACCAATGGGAAGGGGTTTCACTCTGAACAGGCGAAAAAAGAAAAGAGGAATAAAAGGCTTATTGACAGTAGGAAACTGTTGTCAACAATCAAACAATGGATACAGCCAAGGTTACCTTGGCCGGAATAAGAAACTGCGATTTAAAAGGTAATTTACTTTATTAGCTCCTAGTGTATCAGGCTGTGCAGAGAGCTTAGATGCCAAGACGCAGCGCCACAGCCGGCCGAGCGAAGTGACAGTGACAGCGTCATTACACTTAGTGTTCTGAGGCTAGGACGTTCTTTCCTGTTTTCTAAGTGGAGGGAGCCATTTATGTTCAGCATATATTCAGTTTTCTTGAACTGTCAGATAATCTTGGAGAAACAAGTTGACTGATGCCTTTAGTACGGTAACGAGAGTACCTCAAGTAAGGAGCACCATGCGTAACACTTTTGTGTGAACTTCGGGGTCCCTTAGACTTGAAGTTGGCTACGAGTTTCATCTTACATGCCATGTCCAAAGCAATTATAGTAACTGCTTGCAAGAATACGTTCAGAAGATCTCTAATGCTCTATATGGACCCAACAAGAAACAATGCCTTGATCGATGAGCAATGTCTGCCATCAGCTAGGAATGAAAAAGAGGAAATTCTCATGGCGCCTTTTGTGATCTTGTGTAATGAGATCTGGGCTGAGGTCAAGAGATACCCAGCCCGATGAACTTGGGAAAATGACCGTCAACCATCCTGAGGCTCTATTTCTTTATCTTTAAATAAGGGGGGCTGCTATGACATAATTTCCAAGGTCCCCATTAGCCCTGAGATAATTTACTAGCACCTAATAGGTGTACAGTGAAATTACAATTCAAAAAAGGTTTTACATGTATTAATTTCTTGTATCGTCACTATTAATTCATAGATAAAGAAACTAAAGCTCAAGGAGGCTGACCAAAGTGACACAGACAGTGGTGCGAGGATTCAAACGTTAGTTTCCATCCAACTAACACTGCCTCACACATATACAAATGTACATTTCTACAGACGTGCCAACAACATTTCCTACTTTAAATTGTCAAGTGCCAATCCCCTGACTCCTCCCTCCTGGGGTTCCCATCCCTTGCCCATGGTAGAGATTACTAACCTATCCTGGCAGCCTTTCTCGCTGAGCCCTGAAATAGTATGAGACTCCTCCACACATCACTGCTGGGGCCACTACTAGTTAATGGGTCTCTCACTTAGGAGCGACCAGTCTCCCGGACTTCCTCTACAATGAAAACGGTTTCCAGCCAGAGCCAACCCCTGAGGCCCAGAAGAGAGTGAAAACAACAGATCCTTCTCTCCAGATCTTCCAGATCATGCCGTCTGCTTTGTGGGTCATGAAAGCAAATGAAATGAGCCCTAATGTTGTCCATGAAAAGCATTAGAGAAAGCAGTTCATTACCTTTGCTGAAATGGACTTGAAAAAAATCGACCACCCTGGTATATAAACCTGAAGAAAGAAAATGCTTCTTGTGGTTTCACTGCCATATCTGGACTATATGGAAAAGTGGGTAGAAATGGCTTCTCTTGTTGATGTGGAAATAGTAGCGATGGTGTAACCATGGAGAAGTGCGGGAGAGCTCAGGACCAGAG
>NW_027843865.1:0-264 GCF_054177405.1 Leptonychotes weddellii
AATCGCTATACTCAATGTGGAGCTCAAATTCATGACCCTGAGATCAAGAGTCACATGTTCCACCAATTGAGTCAGCCAGGTGCCCCTGGGGTTGTCTTTTATAGAAGTGTAGAAAGTCAGAAGAGAATACTATGAACACACACCAATCAGTTTGAAAATGAGATGGAATGGACAACCTTCCAGAAAAAATATGATAAAAATGATACCAAAAGAAATACAACCCATGGGTTAACTATAAGCCATTAAAGAAATGCAATTTTTACT
>NW_027843866.1:0-264 GCF_054177405.1 Leptonychotes weddellii
CTGACGGACGATGTAGACATACCCAACATGCTCCCAATATTGCATAAGACTTTTCTTAGCCAAAAAAAAAAAAAAAAAAGTTGTACTAAATAAGATAACACTGACAACCCTCTAGAAGTAATGATAATAGGCAATATTTACTGAGTTCTTATTCTGAGCCAACTGCCCTGTCTAGATGGTGCAGTTTAATCTTCAAAACGGTCATCTACGGTAGGTGCCACAATGATTCCCATAGCACAGGTGAGAAAACCAAGGAATGGAGAA
>NW_027843867.1:0-264 GCF_054177405.1 Leptonychotes weddellii
CTGACGGACGATGTAGACATACCCAACATGCTCCCAATATTGCATAAGACTTTTCTTAGCCAAAGAAAAAAAAAAAAAAGTTGTACTAAATAAGATAACACTGACAACCCTCTAGAAGTAATGATAATAGGCAATATTTACTGAGTTCTTATTCTGAGCCAACTGCCCTGTCTAGATGGTGCAGTTTAATCTTCAAAACAGTCATCTACGGTAGGTGCCACAATGATTCCCATAGCACAGGTGAGAAAACCAAGGAATGGAGAA
>NW_027843868.1:0-264 GCF_054177405.1 Leptonychotes weddellii
ATGACCTGTCACACCAGTGCTATTTTAAAATCTAGCTTTAGGGGTTTTTGTTTTGGCAACTTTCTTGTGGGCTGGTCCTCGTTTATAAAATAAAATACTTCGCTGGGAATTTAGTGTGGAAGCTTGCAACTTAGAAACCATGTTAACCAGGAGACTAATTACTTTTTTTGATTGTGATTAAAAGACATGGAATTTGACTCTGGGCATTGATAATTAATTCTACTTTCTAGTCAAAGCACCATTTCTTGTGGATTTAAAGAAACC
>NW_027843869.1:0-264 GCF_054177405.1 Leptonychotes weddellii
ATGACCTGTCACACCAGTGCTATTTTAAAATCTAGCTTTAGGGGTTTTTGTTTTGGCAACTTTCCTGTGGGCTGGTCCTCGTTTATAAAATAAAATACTTCGCTGGGAATTTAGTGTGGAAGCTTGCAACTTAGAAACCATGTTAACCAGGAGACTAATTACTTTTTTTGATTGTGATTAAAAGACATGGAATTTGACTTTGGGCATTGATAATTAATTCTACTTTCTAGTCAAAGCACCATTTCTTGTGGATTTAAAGAAACC
>NW_027843870.1:0-264 GCF_054177405.1 Leptonychotes weddellii
ATTGCATCAAATCTGTAGATTGCCTGGGGTAGTATAGACATTTTAACAATATGTGTTTTTCCCATCCATGAGCATGCAACGTCTTTCCACTTCTTCTGTCTTGACACAATTTCTGTCATCAATGTTTTATAGTTTAGTTAGAGTACAGGTCTTTCAAAATTTGGTCTCTGTTTTTAAAAAGGTTTTCATTATCTATCTTGCCTCCACCTCTCCGAAGATGTGAAATACCTAATAAAGACCCAGTCTTAGTTCCCATAACTAAGA
>NW_027843871.1:0-264 GCF_054177405.1 Leptonychotes weddellii
CTCTCCTTGGTGATCCAGGTGAAATCCAATGGATAATACCACTTGGGTGGCAAACCATACTGGATGATCAGATTTTGTCCTAGTGGGACTCTTCAGTCAATCCAAGCACCCAACTCTTCTTTGTGTGGTCATTTTCATGGTTTTCCTAATGGCCTTGTCTGGAAACACCATCCTGATCCTTCTGATCCACTGTGATGCTCACCTTCATAACCCCATGTACTTTTTTATCACCCAGTTGTCTCTCATGGATGTGATGTACATTTC
>NW_027843872.1:0-264 GCF_054177405.1 Leptonychotes weddellii
AAAACAAGATGTCAGCCGGGCTGCATTGTTTCTGAAGGCCGTAGGAAAGAGTTTCCTCATCTTTTTTTTTTTTTTTTAAAGATTTATTTATTTGAGAGAGCGAGAATGAGAGAGAGAGAGAGAGTACATGAGAGGGGGGAGGGTCAGAGGGAGAAGCAGGCTCCTCGCTGAGCAGGGAGCCTGATGCGGGACTCGATCCTGGGACTCCGGGATCATGACCTAAGCCGAAGGCAGTCGCTTAACCGACTGAGCCACCCAGGCGCC
>NW_027843873.1:0-264 GCF_054177405.1 Leptonychotes weddellii
AAAATACTTTCTGGACACATTATCGGGTATATTCATGAGAAAATCAATAAACAATATTTAGAAGGGTGCGTAGCTACTATTTATAGGTTAGAAGATGACAGGTTATCAGGTGAGCTAGTGATAGGGTTGTAATAATGCCTAATTCAGTTCCTAGGACGTGGTCAGTAGCTGTAACTGTAACTAATAACATATTTTTTTTAAGATTTTATTTATTTATTTGAGACAGAGAGAATGAGATACAGAGAGCATGAGAGGGAGGAGGGT
>NW_027843874.1:0-264 GCF_054177405.1 Leptonychotes weddellii
GAAATACTACAGAGAAGTCACATTGGCTATCATTGATCCAGGTGATTTGATGTCATTAGAAGCATGCTGGGACAGGCTGAAAAGTAAATCATCCAAAATTTGTCTTTAATAAAACTGGCCAGAGCTTGTTTTGAAAACAAAAACAGAGGGGGGCGGAGCAAGAGGGCGGAGGAGTAGGAGACTTGGATTTCGTCTCCTCAGGAATTCAGCTGGATAGGGATCAAACCATTCTGAACACCTACAAACTCAACAGGAGATCGAAGA
>NW_027843875.1:0-2154 GCF_054177405.1 Leptonychotes weddellii
CCCCAACAATTTTCATTTAAAACAAAAGTTGAGGGGGCACGTGGGTGGCTCAGTCAGTTAAGCGTCGGACTCTTGATCTCAGCTCAAGTCTTGATCTCAGGGTCCTGAGTTCAAGCCCCAAGTTGGGCTCCACATTGGGCTCCACGCTGGGCATGGAGCCTACTTAAGAAGATAAAATTAAAACAAAAATCTGAGAAATGATCAAAGGGTACTGAGTTGGAGCTCAAGAGGGGAGCACAACCAGGAACATGTGGTGCTGTAGGCTGCCAGAGTCTGTGGGAGGTGGTGTGACCAATTCCTTAAGCCCCTGGACTCTGGAGCCAGACCCTGGACTTGAACCCTGGCTCTATGCCTACCAGCTGTGTAACCCTGGGCAAGTCATTTAACTTTTGTGCAGCTCAGTTTCATCTGTGAAATGGAGACAATAAGGCTCTTATCCCTCAAAGCGTTGTTTTGAGGATTGACTCAATATGGATAACGCCCTAAGAGGACTTCACTGTATCATCACCGAGTGGAGAAAGTTGCCGGAGAGTTTGGCATGGGATGCGCGAAGGAGACAATTGGGGATGGAGGGTCGAGTGGTCTACTCAAAGCATACCTCTAAGGAAGGGGGAGGCAGGCCATTCTGGCAGAAGGGACCACCTGAGATTGGTATAGAGTTCAATGTTGGGGTAGGGGTCCCAGCACAGGCGGAGGCTGGGAAAAGGAGGACTGCGCCTCAGAGAAGGCTGGGCTGGAGAGGCAGCGGGACCTACCTCCTGTCACTCGCTGCCCCACCCGGACCAGCCCTTCCTGCTCTCCACCTCCCTAGCATCTCCCCCAAGCCACCCCGAGATCCGGGGAACGTGTCCTCCTCCAGCCCTTTATCCCCCTCCCCAGGCACCTGGCGTCCCCGCAGATCAATAGTGTTTGCAAGCTGGGGGGCAGAGGAGTTTGGGCTCATTGGCTCCACAGAATTCACCGAGGTGAGTGAGCCCTGAGAAGCGGGTGGTGGAGGGGTTCCCGAGGCGGGGCCTGGCCGGGCTCACCTCGGCCCCCCTACCGCAGGAATTCTTCAGCAAGCTGCAGGAGCGCACCGTGGCCTACATCAACGTGGACATCTCGGTGTTTGGTACGGGGGCGGGGGGCGGCTGGGCTGACTAGGGGGAGGAGAAACGAAGGGGCGGCGGCCCGAATACTTTCTCTGGTCTTCCCACAGCCAATGCCACTTTGAGGGCGCAGGGGACGCCCCCGGTCCAGAGCGTCATCTTCGCTGCCACCAAACAGGTGAAAGGGGGCGGGGCGGGGGGGGCGGGGCTGGAGCTGGTCCTTGTTGCAGGGGCTTGGCGGTAGGACTGAGGCCGGGGCGGGGGGGCAGGCCTTGTAGGACCCGCAGGCCCGTGCTTAGGATGGAGACTCCGGTGGGCCTGGGGAGGGGCCAGCCCCAGACTAGATTCCTCTTCCGGTCAGATCCCCGCACCAAGCCCTGTTGGCCTCAGCATCTACGACAACTGGATCCGGTATTCCAACCGTAGCAGCCCAGCCTACGGCCTGGTCCCCAGGTGAGCCGAGGGCCAGGACGGGGGACCGGGGAGGGCGGGCTGGCCCAGCGCCCTCCAGCCCGACCATCTTTGTTTTCGCAGTCTGGGCTCTCTGGGTGCCGGCAGCGACTATGCACCGTTCGTTCACTTCTTGGGCATCTCCTCCATGGACATCGCCTACACCTATGACCGGGTGAGTGGTACCCCTCTGTCCCCCAGCTCAGTACGTTGCTCCCCCATCCCCTTCCTCTCTTCGAGCCTCTCTAGTGCAGACTGAGTCTGGCTTCACCACTCAGTAGCTGTGCTCCCTCCACCAAGTTTCTTTTTTTTTAGATTTTTTTAAATTTATTTATTCATGAGAGACAGAGAGAGAGAGAGAGAGGCAGAGGGAGAAGCAGGCTCCCAAGGAGCAGGGAGCCCGATGTGGGACTCGATCCCAGGACCCTGGGATCATGACCCAAGCCGAAGGCAGACGCCCAACCATCTGAGCCACCCAGGCGCCCTCCACCAAGTTTCTTAACCTCTCTGAGCATCTGTTTATGCTCACCTATATTTTATCAAATTTAAGATACTACTGATTTTGGGCGCCTGGGTGGCTCAGTTGGTTAAGCGACTGCCTTCGGCTCAGGTCATG
>NW_027843876.1:0-264 GCF_054177405.1 Leptonychotes weddellii
CTGTGTAGCTCAAGCTAAGTGAACAAAAGGGAAGTACAGTGGGAAGTAATAACAGAAAGGCAGTCGGGGCGCCTGGGTGGCTCAGTCGTTAAGCGTCTGCCTTCGGCTCAGGTCATGATTCCAGGTCCTGGGATCGAGCCCCGCATCGGGCTCCCTGCTCCGCGGGAAGTCTGCTTCTCCCTCTCCCACTCCCCCTGCTTGTGTTCCCTCTCTCGCTGTGTCTCTCTCTCTGTCAAATAAATAAAATAAAATCTTTAAAAAAAA
>NW_027843877.1:0-264 GCF_054177405.1 Leptonychotes weddellii
CCTCTCCCACTCCCCCTGCTTGTGTTCCCTCTCTCGCTGTGTCTCTTTCTGTCAAATAAATAAAATCTTAAAAAAAAAAAAAAAGAATATGCAGCCCAGATTCCTGGGGGCGGGGTGGGGGCGCACATTGTCAGAGATGACTGAACACAGTCCCATGATTCTAAGCAACGGGAAAAGCTTTTGAGGAAGGGGTTCTTAGCTTGTGACTCCAGGGTCAAGTGCCTGTGGAGGGGAGACAAGGGAACACATGACGGGACGCCTCTA
>NW_027843878.1:0-264 GCF_054177405.1 Leptonychotes weddellii
AAAATTGAATAAAATATTTACACATTGTTTAACTTTAATACAAATATGCAATTTCTGCCAATATGTATGTGGTTGTATTTTTTTAAGATACTTTACAAAAATGTGCATATGAGATGATACAGTATTTTTCCCAATATGATGATCTTAAATTTTCTCAGTTAATTGTTTAGATGTTATGTCATTTTTTTTCCAATTCAATGAACAAAATGTAATTTAAACTATTAAGACAGTATTTAAATCATGCATCCTAATACTTACATTCCC